>NC_074690.1:1450198-1472698 GCF_029448725.1 Salvelinus fontinalis
TCTATTTCTCTGCCTCCCCCTCTCTCTCTCTATTTCTCTGCCTCCCTCTCTCTCTATTTCTCTGCCTCCCCCTCTATCTCTCTATTTCTCTGCCTCCCCTTCTCTCTCTCTATTTCTCTGCCTCCCCCTCTATCTCTCTATTTCTCTGCCTCCCCCTCTCTCTCTCTATTTCTCTGCCTCCCCCTCTATCTCTCTATTTCTCTGCCTCCCCCTCTATCTCTCTATTTCTCTGCCTCCCCCTCTATCTCTCTATTTCTCTGCCTCCCCCTCTCTCTCTCTATTTCTCTGCCTCCCCCTCTCTCTCTCTATTTCTCTGCCTCCCCCTCTATTTCTCTGCCTCCCCCTCTATTTCTCTGCCTCCCCCTCTATTTCTCTGCCTCCCCCTCTATTTCTCTGCCTCCCCCTCTATTTCTCTGCCTCCCCCTCTATCTCTCTATTTCTCTGCCCCCCCCCCTCTATTTCTCTATTTCTCTGCCTCCCCCTCTATCTCTCTATTTCTCTGCCTCCCCCTCTCTCTCTCTATTTCTCTGCCTCCCCCTCTCTCTCTCTATTTCTCTGCCTCCCCCTCTATCTCTCTATTTCTCTGCCTCCCCTTCTCTCTCTCTATTTCTCTGCCTCCCCCTCTATCTCTCTATTTCTCTGCCTCCCCCTCTCTCTCTCTCTATTTCTCTGCCTCCCCCTCTCTCTCTCTATTTCTCTGCCTCCCCCTCTATCTCTCTATTTCTCTGCCTCCCTCTCTCTCTCTCTATTTCTCTGCCTCCCCCCCTCTCTCTCTCTATTTCTCTGCCTCCCCCTCTCTCTCTCTATTTCTCTGCCTCCCCCTCTCTCTCTCTATTTCTCTGCCTCCCCCTCTCTCTCTCTATTTCTCTGCCTCCCCCTCTCTCTCTCTATTTCTCTGCCTCCCCCTCTCTCTCTCTATTTCTCTGCCTCCCCCTCTCTCTCTCTATTTCTCTGCCTCCCTCTCTCTATATTTCTCTGCCTCCCCCTCTATCTCTCTATTTCTCTGCCTCCCCTTCTCTCTCTCTATTTCTCTGCCTCCCCCTCTATCTCTCTATTTCTCTGCCTCCCCCTCTCTCTCTCTCTATTTCTCTGCCTCCCCCTCTCTCTCTCTATTTCTCTGCCTCCCCCTCTATCTCTCTATTTCTCTGCCTCCCCCTCTCTCTCTCTCTATTTCTCTGCCTCCCCCCCTCTCTCTCTCTATTTCTCTGCCTCCCCCTCTCTCTCTCTATTTCTCTGCCTCCCCCTCTCTCTCTCTATTTCTCTGCCTCCCCCTCTCTCTCTCTATTTCTCTGCCTCCCTCTCTATTTCTCTGCCTCCCTCTCTCTCTTTCTCTGCCTCCCTCTCTCCCTTTCTCTGCCTCCCTCTCTCTCTTTCTCTGCCTCCCTCTCTCTATTTCTCTGCCTCCCCCTCTCTCTCTCTATTTCTCTGCCTCCCCCTCTATCTCTCTATTTCTCTGCCTCCCCCTCTCTCTCTATTTCTCTGCCTCCCCCTCTCTCTCTCTTTCTCTGCCTCCCCCTCTCTCTCTCTATTTCTCTGCCTCCCCCTCTCTCTCTCTATTTCTCTGCCTCCCCCTCTCTCTCTCTATTTCTCTGCCTCCCCCTCTCTCTCTCTATTTCTCTGCCTCCCCCTCTCTCTCTCTATTTCTCTGCCTCCCCCTCTCTATTACTATATACTATAATATATATATATATATATATATATATATATATATATATATATATATATATATATATATATATATATATATATTACTATTATTATTAGTAGTATCACAGTGGTAGGGTGGTTTTCAGTTTTCTAAATGATTCATAATTATATTCCCCCCCCCCGGATTATTCGCTCATGAAAAAAGTGTATCTGCGGTGACGATAACTGCTGTAGACTCAGACAGCCAACACCATGTATGTATGAGAGCTTCCCGTGCCTTACTGAAAACTCTTTCCTGTCGGGTTAACATACTGCACACTGGAAACTCTCACACACTGGCCATTAACTTCCAACAGGCTACTTTTGCCTATATATCACATGATTAAGTAGTGATGGGAAACCGAGGCTCTCTGAAGGCTTAGGCGATTTTTTACCAAATTGTGTCGGGGAAAAAAACAGTTAATTACTCTGATCTTCATTATCTGTTTATGTGTCGGGGGGGCTAGAGTCAGTCTGTTATATCTGGAGTACTTCTCCTGTCTTATCCGGTGTCCTGTGTGAATTTAAGTATGCTCTCTCTAATTCTCTCTTTCTTTCTTTCTCTCTCAGAGGACCTGAGCCCTAGGACCATGCCTCAGGACTACCTGGCATGATGACTCCTTGCTGTCCCCAGTCCACCTGGCCGTGCTGCTGTTCCAGTTTCAACTGTTCTACCTGTGGTTATGGAACCGACCTGTCCACCGGACGTGCTACCTGTCCCAGACCCGCTGTTTTGAACTCTCTAGAGACAGCAGGAGCGGTAGAGATACTCTCAATGATCGGCTATGAAAAGCCAACTGACATTTACTCCTGAGGTTCTGACTTGTTGCACCCTCGAAAACTACTGTGATTATTATTATTTGACCATGCTGGTCATTTATGAACATTTGAACATCTTGGCCATGTTCTGTTATAATCTCCACCCGGCACAGTCAGAAGAGGACCGGTCACCCCTCATAGCCTGGTTCCTCTCTAGGTTTCTTCCTAGGTTTTGGCCTTTGTTGGGAGTTTTTCCTAGCCACCGTGCTTCTACACCTGCATTGCTTGCTGTTTGGGGTTTTAGGCTGGGTTTCCGTACAGCACTTTGAGATATCAGCTGATGTAAGAAGGGCTATATAAATACATTTGATTTGATTTGATGCACATTAGTGACACCTGCTGGTCGACAACGCACAGCAGCGTGGGATTATCACATACAGTTGTTGTTTTCTCAGCAGTTTTCATTTTAAGACCTTGGAGCCGCGGTCAGTTGGCTGATTATAGTATTACTATAATATATATATTATAAATATATATTATATTATAGTAGCCTATAATTATATATTATAGTAGCCTATAATGATATATTATATTATAGTAGCCTATAATTATATATTATAGTAGCCTATAATGATATATTATATTATAGTAGCCTATAATTATATATTATAGTAGCCTATAATTATATATTATATTATAATAACCTATAATTATACATTATATTATCCTATAATTATATATTATATTATAATAACCTATAATTATATATTATATTATCCTATAATTATACATTATATTATCCTATAATTATATATTATATTATAGTAGCCTATAATTATATATTATATTATCCTATAATTATATATTATATTATCCTATAATTATACATTATATTATCCTATAATTATATATTATATTATAGTAGCCTATAATTATATATTATATTATCCTATAATTATATATTATATTATCCTATAATTATACATTATATTATCCTATAATTATATATTATATTATAGTAGCCTATAATTATATATTATATTATCCTATAATTATATATTATATTATCCTATAATTATACATTATATTATCCTATAATTATATATTAAAGCCAGCAGCATACCACCCTGCATACCACTGCTGGCTTGCTTCTGAAGCTAAGCAGGGTTGTTCCTGGTCAGTCCCTGGATGGGAGACCAGATGCTGCTGGAAGTGGTGTTGGAGGGCCAGTAGGAGGCACTCTTTCCTCTGGTCTAAAAAAATATCCCAATGCCCCAGGGCAGTGACTGGGGACACTGCCCTGTGTAGGGTGCTGTCTTTCGGATGGGACGTTAAACGGGTGTCCTGACTCTCCGAGGTCATTAAAAATCCCATGGCACTTATCGTAAGAGTACGGGTGTTAACCCCGGTGTCCTGGCTAAATTCCCAATCTGGCCCTCAAACCATCATGGTCACCTAATAATCCCCAGTTTACAATTGGCTCATTCATCCCCCTTCTCTCCCCTGTAACTATTCCCCAGGTTGTTGCTGCAAATGAGAACGTGTTCTCAGTCAACTTACCTGGTAAAATAACGGTAAAATAAATAAATAAAAATAATTATATATTATATTATAGTAGCCTATAATTATATATTATATTATCCTATAATTATACATTATATTATCCTATAATTATATATTATATTATAGTAGCCTATAATTATATATTATAGTAGCCTATAATGATATATTATATTATAGTAGCCTATAATTATATATTATAGTAGCCTATAATTATATATTATATTATATTATCCTATAATTATACATTATATTATCCTATAATTATATATTATATTATAGTAGCCTATAATTATATATTATATTATCCTATAATTATATATTATATTATCCTATAATTATACATTATATTATCCTATAATTATATATTATATTATAGTATCCTATAATTATATATTATATTATCCTATAATTATACATTATATTATCCGATAATTATATATTATATTATAGTAGCCTATAATTAATTGAAATATCAGGGTTGTATCTTACATCATGCTTCCATTTTTCGCCTTCAAGTTGACTATTTAAAAAAACACTGAATCTATGTCATTAGTTACGATGCTTCAGACAGAAACTTACTAAATTAAATAAATGTTTTTAACAACAGTGCAGAAAGAACAATTTCATAAATAGTGTGCCTTCAGTGGAATTCGACCTCATACCCTAACGTCCCTGAATGTTCCCTACCCGCTAAGCTAACGTTGAGGTGAAACTTATCGTTCAAAAATCCTAACTATATTTGCACGTACGGTGTCCAGCAGAGGTCGGGAAAAAAGCACCGGAACCACGGCATAAATCAGTGGGATCTCGCATTTTGCAACAGCCTGTGATCAGACAAAGGTTTGGACGTCAGTAATGACGTACTTGTGATACACGCGTCGACACACAGCTTCGAAGTGAATTGCTTTTTTTTATTTCGACAAATGACTCGGAGCTCCGGTTTCAAACATAACATCACTATTAGTCAGAATATTGTGTTAATCACTCCTCTAAGACCAGAGGACAGACATTCAGCACCTAGCCTATACAACCTCCGTCCAGCCGGTATGAGCCATAACCACTAGCACTAGTGTATGTTCATGGTTTCTAAGGCAAGCCAGGCTTCCCCTCCACCGCCCCCCCGCCCCCCTCAAAAAATTAATTACATATTAAAAAATTGTATCTTTAATCTCTTCGTGTTTAATAATTGTCCTTCAATTCGCAAGAGGCTGACTATCTCACCGAAGAAAACATCCGAAAGAGCGAAAGAGTTGCCCTCGGTCTATGTACAGCGCTTTCAGAAAGTATTCAGTATATCATACACTACAGTTGAGGAACAATGGGAAAGGAATTCTGCTTTAAAAGTTGATCCATTTGTAACCTCACGTTTGAGAAAACGGCCTATGAATATTTTGGTGCCTACTGGAGAGCTCTTCTTTGTCTACACCCATTCAGCATTGTTCACACCCTTTAAAGCTTAAGCCCCACCCATCTCTTTAAGGGTTGGTCCGAGTGTTCTGTCCTAACATTAGCAGTCAAGCACCCAAGTTAACTGGCAAACATTGGCTAGCTATCTCCAGACACAAATGAGAGAACACCTCACTCTGACCATTTTACTCCCCCTAGCAGAGCTGGTTAGGCTGTTTTTATGTTATCCAGACAGTTGGTGACTGCAACTGTGCTGCTGGCAACAATTTAAATACACTTTTTTTTGCCAACGTTTACTGACGTCGTACATATTCAATGGGTGTCGAGTGTTCGTAAATTCCTCAGCGAATTTACCAGCTATCAACAGCTGCTGAGTCGTCATGAACATTCTATTGAAATGGATACTTGCATAGTTGAGTCTTTGTTAAGACATGTCGCTAGCTAGCTAAACAATGAACCATAATCCTAACTCATGACGTTACTACCCTTAATGGATCTGCAGGTAGCTAACCAACCAGATTCAATGTCAGCTAGCTAACATTAGGCTATAACTAGCAATGCAAATGGCTCTGAGATACGAATAATATTACTACACAGATCATACATGTAACGTTAGCTAGCGAGCCAGCAAGCTAACATTAGCTAGCTAGCTAACAGTACACTTTAACGTGAAATTAAAACGACTTTCTGACAAAATTAGAAAAGTGTAATATTTGAAAGTCTAGCTAGCTACATTTATCTTACCCGAATTCATGACTAGACGCTTCTCTCTCTCTGTCACAGATTCCATGATCGATTTTCTTCGACTTTGAAGATGTAATCCGGAGACCATCTCCTTAGCTATCATATTCTAATTCCACTGATTTCAAAACTCGGTCCTCCAGGAAGTGGAGAGCAGCACTTATGCAGTTTTAGTACGCAATAAACATTTTAATATATTTTTTAAAAGCCGCGTACTTACACATACTGACCAGCTCAAATAGACAGAAGCATGGCAGACCAATCTAAACTCATCACTCAAAGGAATGTCCATCCCACTCATTATCTCAGCCAATCATGGCTAGTGGGAGGGTTCCTGCTTTTTTCTGTGGCTAAACCTTCTAGGCGCGTATTTTGGTAGCATTGCCTTTACATTGTTTAACTTGGGTCAAACATTTCAGGAAGCCTTCCACAAGCTTCCCACAAAAAAAGTTGGCTGAATTTTGGCCCATTCCTCCTAACAGAGCTGGTGTAACTGAGTCAGGTTTGTAGGCCTCCATGCTCGCACACGCTTTTTCAATTCTGCCCACAAATGTTCTATAGGATTGAGGTCAGGGCTTTGTGATGGCCGCTACAATACCTTGACTCTGTTGTCCTTAAGACATTTTTCCACAACTTTGGAAGTATGCTTGGGGTCATTGTCCAATTGGAAGACCCATTTGTGACCAAGCTTTAACTTCCTGACTGATGTCTTGAGATGTTGCTTCAATATATGCACATAATTTTCCTCCCTCATGATGCCATCTATTTTGCGATGTTCACCAGTCCCTCCTGCAGCAAAGCACCCCCACAACATGATGCTGCCACCCCTGTGCTTCACGATTGGGATGGTGTTCTTCGGCTTACAGGCCTCCCCCTTTTTCCTCCGAACATAACAATAGTCATTATGGCCAAACATTTCTATTTTTGTTTTATCAGAAGAGAGGACATTTCTCCAAAAAGTACATACTTTGTCCCCATGTGCAGTTGCAAACCGTAGTCTGGCTTTTTTATGGCGTTTTTTGGAGCAATGGCTTCTTCCTAGCTGAGCGACTTTTCAAGTTTTGTGATATAGGACTTGTTTTACTGTGGATATAGACACCTTTGTACCTGTTTCCTCCAGCATCTTCACAAGGTCCTTTGCTGTTGTTCTGAGATTGATTTGCACTTTACGCACCAAAGTATGTTCATCTCTAGGAGACAGAACGAATGATGGCTGATATATATATATATATATATACAGTGGGGAGTATTTGATACACTGCCGGTTGCAGGTTTCCCTACTTGCAAAGACATGTAGAGGTCTGTAATTTTTTATCATAGGTACACTTCAACTGTGAGAGACGGAATCTAAAACAAAAATCCAGAAAAATCACATTGTATGATTTTTAAGTATATCATTTGCATTTTATTGCATGACATAAGTATTTGATACATCAGAAAAGCAGAACTTAATATTTGGTACAGAAACCTTTGTTTGCAATTACAGAGATCATACGTTTCCTGTAGTTCTTGACCAGGTTTGCACACACTGCAACAGGGATTTAAAAAAATATATAAAAAGACAACACTTGTTGAAAGCCATATTAAGGAATAGAGTACAAGTATATAAATAAATGTTTATACGATTGCCAAACTGAGCAATCGGGGGGGAAGGGCCTTGGTCAGGGAGGTGATCCGATGGTCACTCTGACAGAGCTCCAGAGTTCCTCTGTGGAGATGGGAGAACCTTGCAGAAGGACAAACTTCTCTGTCGCACTCCACCAATCAGGCCTTTATGGTAGAGTGGCCAGACAGAAGCCACTCCTCAGTAAAAGGTACATGGCAGCTTGCTTGGAGTTTGCCAAAGGCACCGAAAGGACTCTCGACCCATGATAAACAAGATTCTCTGGTCTGACGAACCATGATTGAACTCTTTGGCCTGAATGCCAAGCATCACGTCTGGGGGAAACATTGCACCATCCCTACGGTGAATCATGGTGGTGGCAGCATCATGCTGTGGGGATGTTTTTCAGCGGCAGGGACTGGGAGACTAGTCAGGATCGTGGGAAAGATGAACGGAGCAAAGTACAGAGAGATCCTTGATGAAAACCTTCTCCAGAACGCTCAGGACCTCAGACTGGGGTCCATCCAGCAGGACAACGATCCTAAGCACACAGCCAAGACATCGCAGGAGTGGCTTCAGGACAAGTCTCTGAATGTCCTTGAGTGGCCCAGCCAGAGCCCAGACTTGAACCCGATCGAACATCTCTGGAGAGACCTGAAAAAAGCTGTGTAGCGACGCTCCCCATCCAACCTGACAGAGCTTGAGAGGATCTGCAGAGAAGAATGGGAGAAACTCCACAAATACAGGTGTACCAAACTTGTAAGGTTATACCCAAGAAGATTCAAGGCTGTAATCGCTGCCAAAAGTGCTTCAACAAAGTACTGAGTAAAGGGTCTGAATATTTACCAGTCAAAAGTTTGGACACACCTACTCATTCTAGGGTTTTTCTTTATTTTTTACTATTTTCTACATTGTAGAATAATAGTGAAGACATCAAAACTATGAAATAACACATATGGAATAATTTAGTAACCACAAAAAGTGTTAAATCAAAATATATTTCATATTTGAGATTCCTTAAAGTAGCCAACCAAAACTCTACAAAACTCTACAAAGACTCTACATATGCATTTCAGGTCAAATAACAACCCAAAGTTTATCTCCCACGAAAAATTAGCAACAGCAAGCTAGCTAAATAGCCTTGAAAGTTTTATGTGTGCTTCGACCTGTCGCCAATTTAATTTGGTAAATTCAAAGTTATTTTTGGTATTTTAACGTGTAATGAACGTGTCTGGTGGGAATAAACAAAATCCACATAAGCACGCGGAGCTGGTTTGGTCAGCATGTAATACTCACAAGTAAAACCATGAAACATGTACCTGTTACTGAGATGGTTCTTTCAATTGATTTGGTTTAGGTAGTCTTGTGGTTAAATCCTTCACCATAGCAGTTATTCTGAGTGCATGTTTTGGGTGATAAAATATAAAAACCAAAATGGATATTCTCCCTCTGACTGGATTCCTAGTGATGGGCAAATGAAGCTTCTTGAAGCATTGAGGCTTTCCAGCCAATTGTTTTCGAAAATGAGGTTCATTATTCGAGACTGTTTGAAACACAGTGTACACAATTGTAATTTATAGCAGCCAAATGATTATAGATGACGTCTCACACGCAGTAGCGCGTAGCCTTTTTTGTCTTCTACCGACACCAATACCAAACCAATCAGGTGGTTGTTCAACAGAAACAAAAGCTTTGGATGTCATTGATCATTGCTAAAGTGATACAGGCATCGGCACACTGCTTTAAAGTAAACTGTTTAGCGATTACGACGCACCACATAGGTGGGAGGGGGGGGGGGGGGGGGGGCGCATTGGAGCTGTCATTTGTGACCGAGACTTGTAAACGTTGTACTTTGAACAAAAAAAACAATGTACATTTCTTGATTGCTAGACATACAAATAATATCATTTCTTGATACATTTAAAACGAGGTGTAGTGGTGGCTGCAACCGACTTGTGACGACTCTTCCTCTGCTTTGTTGTCCGTTACATACTTCTCATTATGGAGAAGAAACTAACATCCGTTTGGCCGGAGCAAAGAGGCTGGCTAGCCAGGCAAAGTGATAAGCACAGTCGTTTGCGAACTGCAGCCCCCCCGCCCAACACTATTCGTTCTCAAGTTTGAGTTTGTTGAGCGGAGGCTGTGTATCTTTTGGTTCTATACAGCTGTGTCCATCATAACATTCAGTAATCAATTAATTGCATTCATTATTGCACCATGAAATCAATGATCAGTTCTAAACATGGATTTTTCTTTTCTATGCTCATGATCTATTTCCCTTCGCACATTTGACAGACAGTTGGTGGTCGTGTGCACATTGGTGGTTGGAGCACGTCTCTGGAGCTGCTGAGCCGGAGGAGCGCGTATTAATCCTGCTGTAGGACTCACTGCGGCCAGCACTAGCAGGTCAAACAAAACGACTAAAAGGAACGAGTCACTCAGGAAACAAAAAAAACGAATCACGACTCTCGAGTCAGTAAAAAGAGTCATTCAAACAAATAGCAAGTAGTTCGGAAACTGCACATTAGAAGTGTACTGTGACTTGCAGGTCTGATGTGGTCCATGAGATTTTCAGCCCACAATGTCAAATATAACTACGCCATAACTAAAGTAAATTAAACTAAAGTAAACTAAAAAGGCATAAAATGTATAACATGCGGACATAAAAGGCTTATTTTTAATTGAACCACAAGGCTTCAGGAATAATAGAAGTCACTGAACGCAACAACCACGTCTTTGTCACTAACAAACAGTCATTGGTGGTTATCGCTCACATTCACTCGAAAGGCATGCAGGGAAATATGAAAATGCGGCTTTACACATTAGAGTGTTAAACCCCCCCCCCCCCCCCCCCCCCCCCAGAATAGCAGAATAACCTGTTCATGTGTTTAAAACGTGTTACAGAGAATAAACACTTTCTGGTCTTGACAATCTGAACACTGTGATGTAAAATTATAAATTTTAAATATAAATTCATATAAACGCATTTAAAAAGTGTTACGAGAGAAAAAAAAAAGGTGTTTAGTTATGTGTTTATAGACACTTGATTGTGTAAGTGCCCTAGAAATGGAGATGTGGGTTAACTGTTTTTAAAACATTCAACAAGTTCATTATGCAACCTAGTGTTTCCCTTAGTTGTTTAGAGTTGGTGTGCTCTGAGAGGTCCTGGACTAGATTGCAATATCTGATGTAGATTTTGGTTACACGACCAGATCGAAAACATCTCGGTCACATCTAAATCTAGAGCCGTATCATTACAATAACCAACCGAGTCATGCGTCAAGCGTGCGTTTAGAAAGCGACAGACAGAGAATAACACCATCTTTCGCGCAAAAAAAACCCCATAGAAGATTAAAATAGCTAAAATACCCCCGATAAATCCTCAGATTTTCGTATCAACTTCAAGATCTAAGCTCTCCTTCCTCTCACCTTATCCAACCTCTTCTTTGGAGATCCCTCTCTTTCACGGAGAGCGAGGTTTTCAGGGAAATCCCAGGAGCACAAACGGCTTCTGTCCAAGTCTCTCTATTACCGCTCAGACGAGTCTCCGGCGACAGGAACAACCCGGAGACACGGGAAACCTCCACGCTTATCCGTAATCATCTGTTTATTTTATGCAGCCGAGACGTCCACGCGGTTGATATATTGAGTCAGTCGACCACGCAGGCGTTCCTCAGGTCTCGGGATCTTCCTTGATAACCTCCTAAACCACCTCTCTCCGCTCTTTCTGCTCTCTGCGGGGTTTAGGGACAGAGCCACAGAGCTCGAGACCGATGGTATATTCGGAGTGGGTAATTACGGGCTTCCCACTGTCTCTACCACTTGTCACTCCCCAATAAGAGTCTAGACTGGAGATAAGCAATCTTTTTCCCAAACGTGAGCTAATAGGAACGGCGAGAACTATTCTAGTTCAACACTTGTCTCTCCCATTCAGCTGGGTCCTAGAGATAACCTTTTGCCCAATTGGAGAGATGAAACCACCCGAGATATCTGGATTTAGAATAGTATATGCCCTCTTTATGTGGACAATAATATGCATGGAGTAGCCCAGTCGAGGCTGAATTGGGGGGTGAGCTTGTGGATATCCGCGCATTCGCATTCTTGTCATATTCTGCCTCTCTATAAAATGTGAAAAGGTATATTTCACATGTGGTTTCCACTGAAGGTTCATGGAATAGTAATATCTATATTTCAGAAAAAAAAACTCATAGTAATTTCTTACTATCGTCTGACAACAATTTCTTTAGTTTGTGTGAACCAAATGCAGGTTTTTTTTTATGTGTAGTTTCATTTAACTAACACTTGCTAATCTGTCATTTTTACCAAAATTCGATAATATGACAGATTAGCAACACATGCATAAACAACTCTTCATCAACATATCAAAAGGAATAATGAATGACGTCGATCAATGGACATCTGCCATTCTCTACTAATCATTTCATTCCATGTGAGAGACGCGGGCAGTGAAAACGCCTGTTATGTATCGTTCCAATATCCTCGAAGACAATAAAAGAAGACAAGTACTTACCTTTCCTCTCTCCAAGTTCACCAGTCACTGAAATACATTTAAACGGGGAACTCCTTCAAATCGACCATGCATAATGTGGTGACTTTTAAAACGCTTTTGTAGGGCAGAGTAGAAGGATGCGACGGAGCGGTTGTGGCTGCTGTACGTGGCACCCGCGGTGAGGAGTCATTGATGTCATACTTGCCCCTGCAGGGTGCCGAACAGTGGGGCAAACAAGTGTCGTGACGGGTCGGTTTGTGCAAGACGCTTAATGTTGGTGTATTGCCATGTCCGGGACCGGGAGGTAGCACCATAACCACACCCAATCTGAAGGTCAGCATCATTAAATAGTTGTGTCCATAGATTACTAATAGACTGTTGGAACACTAAACTCACGTAGTGGGATATTCTAATTGACGTCATTATGGTTATCAATTGTGATCCAAGTCAAATGTCTCCATATTGTGAAATCGGTTTTTTTTTGGGGGGGGGGGGGGGATAATGAAATCACATGTTATGGGCGTGAGAGAAATAATGATTTGAGTGTAAGGGACGCTAGGTAGGCCTACTTGATTTAAAGATGCCTTTAAAGGTGTTGAAATGAGATTGGTTAAAGTCATAGTTGGCTGCAACGATTGGTTTATTATTTAACGAGTGTTTTCATTATTTCAGGATAGCGATACCATGGGGGGGGGGGGGGGGGGTACAGTGTTCTGTTAGCCCCCGTCCCCCAAATGACTATTCCTATGTTCGAGACGTTATGCTGCATGTGTTATGCTGCAACAACAAAAACACTGCCACTGATAATGCACATGTCTACTCAATACAACACATGTTTAATTGAACTTTACACTGTTCACTGTATAATAGAATAGTGTGTAGAATGGCTGATTTGCATCGTGAAACTGATCTGCAGGTCATTGTGGCAGTAAGGGGGAAAAACACTGTGTGAAACTGATCTGCACGTCATTGTGGCAGTAAGGGGAAATACACTGTGTGAAACTGATCTGCATGTCATTGTGGCAGTAAGGGGGAAAACACTGTGTGAAACTGATCTGCATGTCATTGTGGCAGTAAGGGGGAAATACACTGTGTGAAACTGATCTGCATGTCATAGTGGCAGTAAGGGGGGAAAACACTGTGTGAAACTGATCTGCAAGTCATTGTGGCAGTAAGGGGAAATACACTGTGTGAAACTGATCTGTAGGTCATTGTGGCAGTAAGGGGGAAAAACACTGTGTGAAACTGATCTGCATGTCATTGTGGCAGTAAGGGGGAAAAACACTGTGTGAAACTGATCTGTAGGTCATTGTGGCAGTAAGGGGGAAAAACACTGTGTGAAACTGATCTGCATGTCATTGTGGCAGTAAGGGGGGAAAACACTGTGTGAAACTGATCTGCATGTCATTGTGGCAGTAAGGGGGGAAAACACTGTGTGAAACTGATCTGCAAGTCATTGTGGCAGTAAGGGGGAAAAACACTGTGTGAAACTGATCTGCAAGTCATTGTGGCAGTAAGGGGAAATACACTGTGTGAAACTGATCTGCATGTCATAGTGGCAGTAAGGGGGGAAAACACTGTGTGAAACTGATCTGCATGTCATTGTGGCAGTAAGGGGGGAAAAACACTGTGTGAAACTGATCTGTATGTCATTGTGGCAGTAAGGGGAAAAACACTGTGTGAAACTGATCTGTATGTCATTGTGGCAGTAAGGGGAAAAACACTGTGTGAAACTGATCTGCAGGTCATTGTGGCAGTAAGGGGGGAAAAACACTGCGTGAAACTGATATGCATGTCAAACCAAATCAAATTTTATTGGTCACATGCACATGGTTTGCAGACGTTATTGTGTTAGCAGACGTTATTGCGTTAGCAGACGTTATTGCGTTAGCAGACGTTATTGTGTTAGCAGACGATATTGTGTTAGCAGACGATATTGCCTTAGCAGACGTTTTTGCGTTAGCAGACGTTATTGCGTTAGCAGACGTTATTGTGTTAGCAGACGTTATTGTGTTAGCAGACGTTATTGTGTTAGCAGACGATATTGTGTTAGCAGACGTTATTGTGTTAGCAGACGATATTGTGTTAGCAGACGATATTGTGTTAGCAGACGATATTGTGTTAGCAGACGATGTTGTGTTAGCAGACGTTATTGCGTTAGCAGACGTTATTGCGTTAGCAGACGTTATTGTGTTAGCAGACGATGTTGTGTTAGCAGACGTTATTGCGTTAGCAGACGTTATTGCGTTAGCAGACGTTATTGTGTTAGCAGACGTTATTGCGTTAGCAGACGTTATTGTGCGTGTAGCGAAATCTAGATCTGACAGTGCAGCAGTATCTAACAGGTAATATATAACAACCCCACAACAAAACCTAATACACACAATCTAGTAAAGGAATGGGATGAGAATATAGAAGTATAAAATATATGGATGAGCAGTGACAGAGCGGCTGAGATGCAATAGATAGTAAAGAATAGATAGTGAAGGATACAGTATACAGTATATACATATGAGATGAGTAATGCGAGATGTGTAAACATTCTTAAAGTGGCATTATTAAAGTGACTAGTGTTCCATTTATTAAAGTGGCCAATGACATCAAGTCTGTAGGTAGGCAGCCACCTCTCTGTGCTAGTGGTGGCTGTTTAACAATCTGATGGCCTTGAGATAGAAGCTGTTTTTCAATCTCGTTATCCCAGCTCTGATGCACCTGTACTGACCTCGCCTTCTGGATGATAGCGGGGTGAACAGGTAGTGGCTCGGGTGGTTGTTGTCCTTGATGATCTTTTTTATCTTCCTGTGACATCGGGTGGTGTAGGTGTCCTGGAGGGCAGATAGTTTACCCCCGGTGATGCGTTGTGCAGACCTCACTACCCTCTGGAGAGCCTTACGGTTGTGGGCGGTGCAGTTACCGTATCAGGTGGTGATACAGCCCGACAGGATGCTCTCAATTGTGCACCTGTAAATGTTAGTGAGGGTTTTTGGTGACAAGCTACATTTTTTCAGCCTCCTGAGGTTGAAGAGGCGCTATTGCACCTTCTTCATCACACTGTCTGTGTGGACCATTTCAATTTGTCGGTGATATGTACACCGAGGAACTTTAAACGTCCACCTTCTCCACTGCTGTCCTGTCGGTGTGGATACGGGGGTGCTGCTGTTTCCTGAAGTCCACAATCATCTCTTTTGTTTTGCTGACATTGAGTGAGAGGTTATTTTCCTGACACCACACTCCGAGGGCCCTCACCTCCTCCCTGTAGGCCGTCTCGTCATTGTTGGTAATCAAGCCTACCACTGTAGTGTCGTCTGCAAACTTGATGATTGAGTTGGAGGCGTGCTTGGCCACGCAGTTGTGGGTGAACAGGGAGTACAGGGGGGGCTGAGCACGCACCCTTGTGGGGCCCCAGTGTTGAGGATCAGCGGAGTGGAGATGTTGTTTCCTACCCTCACTACCTGGGGGCGGCCCGTTAGGATGTCTAGGACCCAGTTGCACATGGCGGGGTTGAGACCCAGGGCCTCCAGCTTAATGATGAGTTTGGAGGGTACTATGGTATTGAATGCTGAGCTGTAGTCAATGAACAGCATTCTTACATAAATATTACTCTTGTCCAGATGGGATAGGGCAGTGTACACTGTGATGGCGATTGCGTCGTCTGTGGGCTTATGGGGGCGTGAACCAAATTGGAGTGGGTCGAGGGTAACAGGTAGGGTGGAGGTGATATGATCCTTGACTAGCCTCTCAAAACACTTCATGATAACAGAGGTGAGTGCTACGGGGCGATAGTCATTTAGTTCAGTTACCTTCGCTTTCTTGGGAATGTCACTGTGACAGTAAGGGGAAAACACTGCATGAGACCTTTTTTACCCCCCCTCCCCTCCCTCACACACACACACACACACTCTCTCCCTCCCTCTCATAAACACACACGCAAACACCAGTCTCTCTCTCCCACAAACACATGCACAGACTGCTCCGAACATTTAAAACATTAAGCCACCAAAACATAATTTAAGGAGCACCGGAAAGAAATAGATGTTTGATATAGTTTAGTCTTCCATTAGGCCTATATGAATACTACCTTTGAAGCACATCTCATGAGTAGCAGACCCTTGTCCTTTCTTACTGTGCCAATCTGTAAGGCATCTGTGTGTAGCTGGTGAAATGAGTCAGGCGCAGGACCGCAGATAAGAGTAAAGAAATACATTTTACTCAAAATATATCACAATACACGTCGTAAATACAAGGCCACACAATATGGACCACAATACAATAAACAATTACTCACATATAAACATGGGGGAACAGAGGGTTAAATAATGAACAAGTAATTGGGGGATTGAAACCAGGTGTGTAAGACAAAGACAAAACAATTGGAAAATGAAAAGTGGATCGGCGATGGCTAGAAGGCCGGTGACGTCGACCGCCGAACGCCGCCCGAACAAGAAGGGACCGACTTCGGCGGAAGTCGTGAGACAATCAAATATTCCTAGACCTACTGTCAAATTAACAGGAGGTTAGCTAGCTAGGTAACATGACTGAACAACGCTGTTTGTTATCAATCTAATAATTTGCGAACTGGGATTAGTTTAAAATAGCCTGCAACATGGTTTGTAAAAGGTAGCTCCGCAATATGGGTCATATTTACATTTTTTACAGTTTGAGCTAGAGGCATTGTTTTATTTGCTGTAAAGCTGCAAAAATGTCTGTCGCAAAGCTGTGCTCCATTTCCTCTCTGTCGGAGAACTTGCAATTGCAAAGCCTACTTGTACTGGAATGTGCTGTGTGTATGCCACATGGTATAACCAGAGCACAAGCAGTCAGGACAGGCTAGTCTGAGTAAGCCTTGCATTTGCAGGTTCTCTCCAACAGAGAGGAAATGGAGCACAGGTCTGCAACAGGCATTTATTTAGATATAGTACCAGTCAAAAGTTTGGACACTGTCACGTTCCTGACCTTATTTCCTTTATTTTGTTTTTGTTTAGTATGGTGAGGGCTTGAGTTGGGGTGGGCATTCTATGTTATGTGTTTCTATGTTGGGTTTAATGTATTAGCCTGATATGGTTCTCAATTAGGGGCAGGTGTTTTACGTTTCCTCTGATTGAGAACCATATTAAGGTAGGCTGTTCTCACTGTTTGTTTGTGGGTGATTGTTGCTGTGTCTGTGTTTGTTTCACCACACGGTACTGTTTCGTTTCGTTCGTTTCGTTCGTTCGTTCGTTCATTCGTTCGTTCATTTGTTCCTGTTCGTGCGTTCATGTTTTGTGTTCTCAAGTTCAGGTCTGTTAACGTCGTTTATTATTTTGTAGTTTGTTAGTGTTTTTTCCATCTTCGTTTATAAGAATAAATAATTATGTATTCAACCCACGCTGCATTTTGGTTCGATCCTTGTTCCTCCTCAGACGAGGAGGAAGACGAGCGTTACAGACACACCGACTCATTGAAGGGTTTTTCATATTTTTTTTACTGTTTTCTACATTGTAGAATAATAGGGAAGACATCAAAACTATGAATAACACATGTGGAATCATGTAGTAACAAAAACAAGTGTTAAACAAATCAAAGTATATTTTATATTATTCAAAGTAGCCACCCTTTGCCTTGTTGACAGCTTTGCACACTCTTGGCATTCTCTCAACCAGCTTCATGAGGAATGCTTTTCCGACAGTCTTGAAAGTGTTCCCACATACGCTGAGTACTTGTTGGCTGCTTTTCCTTCACTCTGCGGTCCAACTCATCCCAAACCTTCTCAATTGGGTTGAGGTCGGGTGATTGTGGAGGCCTGGTCATCTTATGCAGCACTCCATCACTCTCATTCTTGGTCAAATAGCCCTTACACTGCCTGGAGGTCTGTTGGGTCATTGTCCTGTTGAAAAACAAATGATAGTTCCACTAAGCGCAAATCAGATGGGATGGTGTTTCGCTGCAGAATGCTGTGGCACCCATGCTGGTTAAGTATGCCTTGAATTCTAAATAAATCAATGACAGTGTCACCAGCAAGCACCCCCACACCATTACACCTCCTCCTCCATGCTTCACGGTGGGAACCACACATGTGGAGATAATCCGTTCACCTACTCTGCATCTCACAAAGACACGGTGGTTGGAACCAAAAATCTCAAATTTGGACTCATCAGACCAAAGGACAGATTTCCACTGGTCTAATGTCCATTGCTTGTGTTTCTTGGCCCAAGCAAGTCTCTTCTTCTTATTGGTGTCCTTTAGTGGTTGTTTCTTTGCAGCAATTCAACCATGAAGGCCTGATTCACGCAGTCTTCTCTGAACAGCTGATGTTGAGATGTGTCTGCAACTTAAACTCTGTAAAGCATTTCTTTCGGCTGCAATTTCTGAGGCTGGTAACTCTAATGAACTTATCCTCTGCAGCAGAGGTAACTCTGGATCTTCCTTTCCTGTGGCGTTCCTCATGAGAGCCAGTTTCATCAAAGCGCTTGAGGGTTTTTGCGACTGCATTTGAAGAAACTTTCAAAAGTTCTTCAAATTTTCTGCATTGACTGACCTTCATGTCTTGAACTAATGATGGTCTGCCGTTGCTCTTTGCTTATTTGAGCTGTTCTTGCCATAATATGGACTTGGTGTTTTACCAAACAGGACTATCTTCTGTATACCACCCCTACCTTGTCACAACACAACTGATTGGCTCAAATGCATTAAGAAGGAAAGCAACTCCACAAATTAACTTTTAACAAGGCACAGCTGTTAAATGAAATGTATTTATGAAGCTGGTTGAGAGAATGTCAAGTGTGAACAGCTGTCATCAAGGCAAAGGGTGGAAAAATAGATTTTGATTTGTTTAACAGTTTTTTTTGTTACCTCATGATTGCATATGTGTTATTTCATAGTTTTGATGTCTTCAATAATATACTCAATGTAGAAAATAGTACAAATAAAGGAAAACCCTTGTGTGTGTCCAAACTTTTGACTGGTACTATATACAGGTGAAGTCGCAAGTTTACATACACCTTAGCCAAATATATTTAAACTCAGTTTTTCACAATTCCTGACATTTAATCCAAGTCAAAAATCCCTGTTTTAGGTCAGTTAGGATCACCACATAACGACGGTCATTATGGCCAAACACTTCAGAACAGAGGACATGTTTCCAAAAAGTACGATCTTTGTCCCCGTGTGCAGTTGCAAACCGTAGTCTGGCTTTTTTTATGGCAGTTTTGGAGCAGTAGCTTCTTCCTTGCTGAGCGGCCTTTCAGGTTATGTCGATATAGGACTCGTTTTACTGTGGATAACGATACAAGGCAAAGGGTGGAAAAATAGATTTTGATTTGTTTAACAGTTTTTTTTGTTACCTCATGATTGCATATGTGTTATTTCATAGTTTTGATGTCTTCAATAATATACTCAATGTAGAAAATAGTACAAATAAAGGAAAACCCTTGTGTGTGTCCAAACTTTTGACTGGTACTATATACAGGTGAAGTCGCAAGTTTACATACACCTTAGCCAAATATATTTAAACTCAGTTTTTCACAATTCCTGACATTCCTTTCACAATTCCTGACATTTAATCCAAGTCAAAAATCCCTGTTTTAGGTCAGTTAGGATCACCACATAACGACGGTCATTATGGCCAAACACTTCAGAACAGAGGACATGTTTCCAAAAAGTACGATCTTTGTCCCCGTGTGCAGTTGCAAACCGTAGTCTGGCTTTTTTTATGGCAGTTTTGGAGCAGTAGCTTCTTCCTTGCTGAGCGGCCTTTCAGGTTATGTCGATATAGGACTCGTTTTACTGTGGATAACGATACTTTTGTACCTGTTTCCTCCAGCATCTTCACAGGGTCCTTTGCTGTTGTTCTGGGATTGATTTGCACTTTTCTCACCAAAGTACATTCATCTCCTTCCTGAGCGGTATGACAGCTGCGTGGTCCCATGGTGTTTATACTTGCATACTTTTGTTTGTACAGATGAACGTGGTACCTTCAGGCATTTAGAAATTGCTCCCAAGGATGAACCAGACTTGTGGAGGACTACAATTCTTTTTCTGAGGTCTTGGCTGATTTCTTTTGATTTTCCCATGATGTCAATCAAAGAGGTACTGGGTTTGAAGGTAGGCCTTGAAATACATCCACAGGTATCCCTCCAATTGACTCAGTTGATGTCAATTAGCCTATCAGAAGCTTCTAAAGCCATGACATAATTTTCTGGAATTTTCCAAGCTGTTTAAAGGCACAGTCAACTTAGTGTATGTAAACTTCTGACCCACTGGAATTGTGATACTATGAATTATAAGCGAAATAATCTGTCTGCAAACAAATGTTGGAAAAATTACTTGTGTCATGCACAAAGTAGATGTCCTAACCGACTTGCCAAAACTATAGTTTGTTATTAACAAGAAATGTGTGGAGGGTTGAAAAACAAGTTGTAATGACTCCAACTCAAGTGTAAGTAAAATTCAGACATCAGACACTGTAAATATATATATATATATATATATATATATTTGTATGTACTTAAAACGTTTTGGGTCACTTAGAAACTTCCTTGTTTTTGAAAGAAAATACTTTTTTTGGGCCATTAACATAACATCAAATTGATAATAGGTAAAGTGTAGACATTGTTAATGTTGTAAATGACTATTGTTGCTGGAAATGGCAGATTTTCTTATGGAATATCTACATTGGCGTAGAGAGGCCCATTATCAGCAACCATCACTCCTGTGTTCCAATGGCACGTTGTGTTAGCTAATCCAAGTTGATCATTTTAAAAGGCTAATTGATCGTTAGAAAACACTTTTGCAATTATATTAGCACAGCTGAAAACTATTATTCTGATTAAAGAAGCAATAAAACTTTCCTTTAGACTAGTTGAGTATCTGGAGCATCAGCAGTTGTGGGTTCGATTGCAGGCCAGAAAAATGGCCAGAAACAAAGACATTTCTTCTGAAACTCGTCAGTCTATTCTTGTTCTGAGAAATGAAGGTTATTCCATGAGAGAAATTGCCAAGAAACTGAAGATCTGGCACAACGCTGTGTACTACTCCCTTCACAGAACAGAGCAAACTGGCTCTAACCATAATAGAAAGAGGAGTGGGAGGCCCCGGTGCACAACTGAGCAAGAGGACAAGTACATTAGACTGTCTAGTTTGAGAAACAGACGCCTCACAAGTCCTCAACTGGCAGCTTCGTTAAATAGTACCCGCAAAACACCAGTCTCAACGTCAACAGTGAAGAGGCGACTCCGGGATGCTGGCCTTCTAGGCAGTTCCTCTGTCCAGTGTCTGTGTTATTTTGTCCATCTTAATCTTTTATTTTTATTGTCCAGTCTGAGATATGGCTTTTTCTTTGCAACTCTGCCTAGAAGGCCAGCGTCCCGGAGACGCCTCTTCACTGTTGACGTTGAGACTGGTGCTTTGCGAGTACTATAGACTGAAATTGCCAGTATGTTGTCTTTCCAAAAACAAGAAGTGACCCCAAACTTTTGAACGGTAGTGTGTACATATATATAGAGAGAGATTATTTATAGCTCAGTGGATTTACCAGGATGATGAAATGACACAATGTATCAACTTTGCTAGATCTGTTGGCTGCTCCAATGTAACAACAGAAGACTCATCAGGGTCTGCATCTCGCTCCAACCTTACAGCTAAATTATATTAGAAAAACTGATGGAGGAATAGATGTGTGTTAAAAAAAAAATCTTAAGTGGACAGTATTGGACCCATACAAGAGACTAGTTATATTTAAACTGGCTTTATAAACATTCAATAACAGGCCCCAGATTGTTTTTTAACAAATGTGATAGTTGTCACGCCCTGGCCTTAGTTATCTTTGTTTTCTTTATTATTTTAGTTAGGTCAGGGTGTGACATGGGCGATGTTTGTGTGTTTTTGTCTAGTCGAGGGTGTTTGTATTGTCTAGGGGGTTTTGGTAGAGTTTTTGGGGTTGTGTTCAGTGTAGGTGTCTAGGTATGTCTATGGTTGCCTGAGTGGTTCTCAATCAGAGACAGCTGTCTATCGTTGTCTCTGATTGGGAGCCATATTTAAGGCAGCCATAGGCATTAGGCAGGTTGTGGGTAATTGTCTATGTTGCATGTGTGCACGTAGGTTTGTATTTATTTATTTTTTTGTAAATTTGTAAAATTGTTTGTTTCGTCTTCGTTATATTAAAAGAAGATGTATTCGTATCACGCTGCACCTTGGTCCTCTCTTCCACAGAAAGACGATCGTGACAACATGGAACTGTTCTTGGGTATATTGTTTG
>NC_074690.1:1477698-1505288 GCF_029448725.1 Salvelinus fontinalis
CCAAGGCCCTTCTCCCCCGATTGCTCAGTTTGGCCAGCTCTAGGAAGAGTCTTGGTGGTTCCAAATTTCTTCCATTTAAGAATGATGAAGGTCACTGTGTTCTTGGGGACCTTCAATGCTGCAGAAATGTTTTGGTACCCTTCCCCAGATCTGTGCCTCGACAGAATCCTGTCTCGGAGCTTTATGGACAATTCCTTTGACCTAATGACTTGGTTTTTTGCTCTGACATGCACTGTCATTTGTGGGACCTTATATAGACATGTGGGCTGTGCCTTTCCAAATCCTGTCCAATCAATTGAATTTACCACAGGACTCCAATAAAGTTGTAGAAACATCTTAAGGATGATCAAACAGGATGCACCTGAGCTCAATGTTGAGTCTCATAGCAAAGGGTCTGAATACTTGCCTAAATTAGGTATTTTAGTTTTTTTGTTTTTTCGCTTTGTTATTATGGGGTATTGTGTGTATGTAACCGATGTGAAATGGCTAGCTAGTTAGCGGTGGTGCACGCTAGTAGCGTTTCAATCGGTGACGTCACTCGCTCTGAGACCATGAAGTAGTTCTTCCCCTTGCTCTGCAAGGGCCGCGGCTTTTATGTCGAGCGATGACTAACGATGCTAACGAGGGTGGCTGTTGTCAATGTGTGCAGAGGGTCCCTGGTTCGATCCCAGGTAGGGGCGAGGAGAGGGACGGAAACTTTACCGATTACCGAGATGTTTTGTTGTTGTTTAATCCGTTTCAGAATAAGGCGTAACGAACTCTCGCTATAACTTAACAAAAATGTGGCAAAAAAGTCAAAGGGGTATGAATACTTCCCGAAGGCGCTGTATATTCAAAATGTATCCTAGGGAGAGGGCGAAGAGGAATACATTAACTTAGTGTGAATGGAAACAATTTATGGATACGGCTTTGATGTATTCATGAACCTCTCTCTTAAGGCCACACGGTCGTAATCATACTTTGCAATTAGAGGAGATATTAATATTACATCATTTCCCAGAAATCCCTGGTATGAAAGTCATCCCTAGAACGTATTGTGAGGTATTGATCATTTGCATGAAAATTGGAGTATTTTCAAAAATCGTGCAAGTTGTAGTTTCAGGCTCATTTATGGGCTGTATTTCTTACTGTCAAGTAGCTAGAGGATGCTTGAAAGAAAAAATCCTCTGCACGGCCTAAATAAGCCAAGACTTGAAGTCAACTTTCGCCTTTTGGAGCAACAACCTGTGCATGCTCATCCTTTCTGCGTACATAAATGTATAACCCTGGCCACTTAAGGGGTCCCTCAAGGCTCCGTTCTGGGGACACTGCTATTCTCAACAACAACAAAAAACATGCAGCCACTTTATATGCTAATCTGAAAGTGTGCACGCAACTTTCATTTTCATGCAGATATGACACAAAGAAGGGTACAGTGCAATGTGTACGGCAGCGACATCCTTCCGATGATAGACGACAGAGGAGGGTGAGGTAGGCATCGTGAGTGTGTGTCCTTTTCTTTGTTGACAGAGGCATACTTTTTGGGCCACACAGCTGAGCACCTGAGACGGGAGTTTCATGTTGTGTTGTAAAATCAGGGCAGCCCAGCCCAGCTGCTGGAATGGGTCTCCTGTCTCCTGTCTCCTGTCTCCTGTCTCTTACCAGGCTACAGGAGGCTGTAGGAGGGTAAGGTGGGCATCCTGCCAGCCACACCTCAAAGGGAGCTGTGATACACACACACACACGCTCACATACACACACACAGACACACAGACACACAGATGCACAAACACACACACACACACACACACACACACACACACACACACACACACACACACACACACACACACACACACACACACACACACACACACACACACACACACACACACACACACACACACACAGATGCACAAACACACACACACACACACACACACACACACACACACACACACACACACACACACACACACACACACACACACACACACACACACACACACACACACACACACACACAGACACACACACACACACACACAGACACACAGATGCACAAACACACACACACACACACACACACACACACACACACACACACACACACACACACACACACACACACACACACACACACACACACACACACACACACACACAGAGCTGTGCTGTTACACAGTGTGACGGATGACTCAGAGCTGTGCTTTTACAAAGTCTGATGGATGACTCACAGAGCTGTGCTGTTACACAGTCTGATAAATTACACAGAGCTGTGCTGTTACACAGCATGTTGGATGAAGAGCCATTTCTAACCTTGACTAATTACAGTTCATCAAAATTAAATCAAATCAAATTGTATTTGTCACATGCACTGAATATATAAAGTGAAATGTTACTTAAAAGCCCGTAACCCACAATGCAGTTAAATTTTATTTTTATTTTTATTAATAATTAGCAAGTGTTACGAAAGTATTTACAAAAATAAACTGAAGTAAAACAATTATTTCAAATAAAAATAAAATATATATACACACTATTCTCTCAATCTGTCTCTCTCTATCTGTCTCTCACATCACTACTCTCTCTATCAGGGTCTCACATCACTACTCTCTCTATCAGGGTCTCACATCACTACTCTCTCTATCTGTCTCTCACATCACTACTCTCTCTATCTGTCTCTCACATAACTACTCTCTCAATCTGTCTCTATAATCACTACTCTCTCAATCTGTCTCTATAATCACTACTCTCTCAATCTGTCTCTATCATCACTACTCTCTCAATCTGTCTCTCACATCACTACTCTCTCAATCTGTCTCTATCATCACTACTCTCTCAATCTGTCTCTATAATCACTACTCTCTCAATCTGTCTCTCTCTATCTGTCTCTCACATCACTACTCTCTCAATCTGTCTCTCACATCACTACTCTCTCAATCTGTCTCTATCATCACTACTCTCTCAATCTGTCTCTCTCTATCTGTCTCTCACATCACTACTCTCTCTGTCAGGGTCTCACATCACTACTCTCTCTATCTGTCTCTCACATCACTACTCTCTCAATCTGTCTCTCACATCACTACTCTCTCAATCTGTCTCTCACATCACTACTCTCTCAATCTGTCTCTCACATCACTACTCTCTCAATCTGTCTCTCTCTATCTGTCTCTCACATCACTACTCTCTCTATCAGGGTCTCACATCACTACTCTCTCTATCTGGGTCTCACATCACTACTCTCTCAATCTGTCTCTCACATCACTACTCTCTCAATCTGTCTCTCTCTATCTGTCTCAATCTGTCTCTCACATCACTACTCTCTCAATCTGTCTCTCACATCACAACTCTCTCAATCTGTCTCTATCATCACTACTCTCTCAATCTGTCTCTCACATCACTACTCTCTCAATCTGTCTCTCTCATCACTACTCTCTCAATCTGTCTCTATCATCACTACTCTCTCAATCTGTCTCTCTCTATCTGTCTCTCACATAACTACTCTCTCAATCTGTCTCTCACATCACTACTCTCTCTATCAGGGTCTCACATCACTACTCTCTCAATCTGTCTCTCACATCACTACTCTCTCTATCTGTCTCTCACATCACTACTCTCTCAATCTGTCTCTATCATCACTACTCTCTCAATATGTCTCTATCATCACTACTCTCTCAATCTGTCTCTCACATCACTACTCTCTCAATCTGTCTCTCACATCACTACTCTCTCAATCTGTCTCTCACATCACTACTCTCTCAATCTGTCTCTCACATCACTACTCTCTCAATCTGTCTCTCACATAACTACTCTCTCAATCTGTCTCTCACATCACTACTCTCTCAATCTGTCTCTCACATCACTACTCTCTCAATCTGTCTCTCACATCACTACTCTGTCAATCTGTCTCTCACATCACTACTCTCTCAATCTGTCTCTCACATCACTACTCTCTCAATCTGTCTCTCACATCACTACTCTCTCAATCTGTCTCTCTCAATCTGTCTCTCACATCACTACTCTCTCTATCTGTCTCTCACATCACTACTCTCTCAATCTGTCTCTCTCATCACTACTCTCTCAATCTGTCTCTCTCATCACTACTCTCTCAATCTGTCTCTCTCAATCTGTCTCTCACATCACTACTCTCTCAATCTGTCTCTCTCTATCTGTCTCTCACATCACTACTCTCTCAATCTGTCTCTCACATCACTACTCTCTCAATCTGTCTCTCTCATCACTACTCTCTCAATCTGTCTCTCTCTATCTGTCTCTCACATCACTACTCTCTCTATCAGGGTCTCACATCACTACTCTCTCTGTCAGGGTCTCACATCACTACTCTCTCTGTCAGGGTCTCACATCACTACTCTCTCAATCTGTCTCTCACATCACTACTCTCTCAATCTGTCTCTCACATCACTACTCTCTCAATCTGTCTCTCACATCACTACTCTCTCAATCTGTCTCTCTCTATCTGCCTCTCACATCACTACTCTCTCAATCTGTCTCTCACATCACTACTCTCTCAATCTGTCTCTCACATCACTACTCTCTCTATCTGTCTCTCACATCACTACTCTCTCTGTCAGGGTCTCACATCACTACTCTCTCAATCTGTCTCTCACATAACTACTCTCTCTATCTGTCTCTCACATCACTACTCTCTCAATCTGTCTCTATCATCACTACTCTCTCAATCTGTCTCTCACATCACTACTCTCTCAATCTGTCTCTATAATCACTACTCTCTCAATCTGTCTCTATCATCCCTACTCTCTCAATCTGTCTCTATCATCCCTACTCTCTCAATCTGTCTCTATCATCCCTACTCTCTCAATCTGTCTCTCACATCACTACTCTCTCAATCTGTCTCTCTCTATCTGTCTCTATCATCACTACTCTCTCTATCTGTCTCTCACATCAATACTCTCTCAATCTGTCTCTCTCTATCTGTCTCTCACATCACTACTCTCTCAATCTGTCTCTATCATCACTACTCTGTCAATCTGTCTCTCACATCACTACTCTCTCAATCTGTCTCTCTCTATCTGTCTCTAACATCACTACTCTCTCAATCTGTCTCTATAATCACTACTCTCTCAATCTGTCTCTCACATCACTACTCTCTCAATCTGTCTCTCACATCACCACTACTCTCTCAATCTGTCTCTCACATCACTACTCTCTCAATCTGTCTCTATCATCACTACTCTCTCAATCTGTCTCTCACATCACTACTCTCTCAATCTGTCTCTCACATCACTACTCTCTCAATCTGTCTCTATAATCACTACTCTCTCAATCTGTCTCTCACATCACTACTCTCTCAATCTGTCTCTCACATCACTACTCTCTCAATCTGTCTCTCACATCACTACTCTCTCAATCTGTCTCTCTCATCACTACTCTCTCAATCTGTCTCTCTCAATCTGTCTCTCACATCACTACTCTCTCAATCTGTCTCTCACATCACAACTCTCTCAATCTGTCTCTCTCAATCTGTCTCTCACATCACTACTCTCTCAATCTGTCTCTATCTGTCTCTCACATCACTACTCTCTCTATCAGGGTCTCACATCACTACTCTCTCTATCTGTCTCTCACATAACTACTCTCTCAATCTGTCTCTCACATCACTACTCTCTCAATCTGTCTCTCACATCACTACTCTCTCAATCTGTCTCTCACATCACTACTCTCTCAATCTGTCTCTCTCTATCTGTCTCTCACATCACTACACTCTCTACCAGGGTCTCACATCACTACTCTCTCTATCAGGGTCTCACATCACTACTCTCTCAATCTGTCTCTATAATCACTACTCTCTCTATCTGTCTCTCTCATCACTACTCTCTCTATCAGGGTCTCACATCACTACTCTCTCTATCTGTCTCTCACATCACTACTCTCTCAATCTGTCTCTCACATCACTACTCTCTCAATCTGTCTCTATCATCACTACTCTCTCAATCTGTCTCTCTCAATCTGTCTCTCACATCACTACTCTCTCAATCTGTCTCTCACATCACTACTCTCTCAATCTGTCTCTCTCATCACTACTCTCTCAATCTGTCTCTCTCAATCTGTCTCTCACATCACTACTCTCTCAATCTGTCTCTCACATCACTACTCTCTCAATCTGTCTCTCTCATCACTACTCTCTCAATCTGTCTCTCTCTATCTGTCTCTCACATCACTACTCTCTCAATCTGTCTCTCACATCACTACTCTCTCAATCTGTCTCTCACATCACTACTCTCTCAATCTGTCTCTCTCTATCTGTCTCTCACATCACTACTCTCTCTATCAGGGTCTCACATCACTACTCTCTCTATCAGGGTCTCACATCACTACTCTCTCAATCTGTCTCTCACATCACTACTCTCTCAATCTGTCTCTCACATCACTACTCTCTCAATCTGTCTCTCTCTATCTGTCTCTCACATCACTACTCTCTCTATCAGGGTCTCACATCACTACTCTCTCTATCTGTCTCTCACATCACTACTCTCTCTATCTGTCTCTCACATCACTACTCTCTCAATCTGTCTCTCACATCACTACTCTCTCAATCTGTCTCTCACATCACTACTCTCTCAATCTGTCTCTCACATCACTACTCTCTCAATCTGTCTCTCTCTATCTGTCTCTCACATCACTACTCTCTCTGTCAGGGTCTCACATCACTACTCTCTCAATCTGTCTCTCACATAACTACTCTCTCAATCTGTCTCTCACATCACTACTCTCTCAATCTGTCTCTCACATCACCACTCTCTCAATCTGTCTCTCTCTATCTGTCTCAATCTGTCTCTCACATCACTACTCTCTCAATCTGTCTCTCACATCACTACTCTCTCAATCTGTCTCTCACATAACTACTCTCTCAATCTGTCTCTCACATCACTACTCTCTCTATCTGTCTCTCTCACATCACTACTCTCTCAATCTGTCTCTATCATCACTACTCTCTCAATCTGTCTCTCACATCACTACTCTCTCTATCTGTCTCTCTCACATCACTACTCTCTCAATCTGTCTCTATCATCACTACTCTCTCAATATGTCTCTCACATCACTACTCTCTCAATCTGTCTCTCACATCACTACTCTCTCTATCAGGGTCTCACATCACTACTCTCTCAATCTGTCTCTCACATCACTACTCTCTCAATCTGTCTCTCACATCACTACTCTCTCAATCTGTCTCTCTCATCACTACTCTCTCAATCTGTCTCTCTCAATCTGTCTCTCACATCACTACTCTCTCAATCTGTCTCTCACATCACTACTCTCTCAATCTGTCTCTCTCATCACTACTCTCTCAATCTGTCTCTCTCTATCTGTCTCTCACATCACTACTCTCTCAATCTGTCTCTCACATCACTACTCTCTCAATCTGTCTCTCTCTATCTGTCTCTCACATCACTACTCTCTCTATCAGGGTCTCACATCACTACTCTCTCTATCAGGGTCTCACATCACTACTCTCTCAATCTGTCTCTCACATCACTACTCTCTCAATCTGTCTCTCACATCACTACTCTCTCAATCTGTCTCTCTCTATCTGTCTCTCACATCACTACTCTCTCAATCTGTCTCTCACATCACTACTCTCTCAATCTGTCTCTCACATCACTACTCTCTCAATCTGTCTCTCTCTATCTGTCTCTCACATCACTACTCTCTCTATCAGGGTCTCACATCACTACTCTCTCTATCTGTCTCTCACATCACTACTCTCTCTATCTGTCTCTCACATCACTACTCTCTCAATCTGTCTCTCACATCACTACTCTCTCAATCTGTCTCTCACATCACTACTCTCTCAATCTGTCTCTCACATCACTACTCTCTCAATCTGTCTCTCTCTATCTGTCTCTCACATCACTACTCTCTCTGTCAGGGTCTCACATCACTACTCTCTCAATCTGTCTCTCACATAACTACTCTCTCAATCTGTCTCTCACATCACTACTCTCTCAATCTGTCTCTCACATCACCACTCTCTCAATCTGTCTCTCTCTATCTGTCTCAATCTGTCTCTCACATCACTACTCTCTCAATCTGTCTCTCACATAACTACTCTCTCAATCTGTCTCTCACATCACTACTCTCTCAATCTGTCTCTCACATAACTACTCTCTCAATCTGTCTCTCACATCACTACTCTCTCTATCTGTCTCTCTCACATCACTACTCTCTCAATCTGTCTCTATCATCACTACTCTCTCAATCTGTCTCTATCATCACTACTCTCTCAATCTGTCTCTCACATCACTACTCTCTCAATCTGTCTCTCACATCACTACTCTCTCAATCTGTCTCTCACATCACTACTCTCTCAATCTGTCTCTCACATCACTACTCTCTCAATCTGTCTCTCACATCACTACTCTCTCAATCTGTCTCTCACATCACTACTCTCTCAATCTGTCTCTATCATCACTACTCTCTCAATCTGTCTCTCACATCACTACTCTCTCAATCTGTCTCTCACATCACTACTCTCTCAATCTGTCTCTCACATCACTACTCTCTCTATTAGGGTCTCACATCACTACTCTCTCTATCTGGGTCTCACATCACTACTCTCTCTATTAGGGTCTCACATCACTACTCTCTCTATCTGGGTCTCACAAATCACCCTGACGAAGCATTTACACAAAGCTCTAACACACTGGTGTCATACAATAATAAAGACACATTTTTAAAGTCTGCTTCTATTCATTGTGTGACAAGAGTTTCTTTCTTTATGTGTCTCTTGTCTTCATGCACCTTGGCTGGAAAGTGATGTGACGATCAGAAAGACAAAGGTACCACTGATCTCGAGATAAGACGCTGAGTGAATTTCTGTATTTCGTTCAGACAAGGCCTTCTGAAAATCCATGAAAGAAACATCTATCTTTCTCTGCCTCTCCCTCCTTCTCCTCTTCTGTCCCCTGACAACATCAACATGTCTCTCTCTCTGCCTCCCTCTCCTCTTCTGTCCACTGACAACATCAACATGTCTCTCTCTCTGCCTCCCTCTCCTCTTCTGTCCACTGACAACATCAACATGTCTCTCTCTCTGCCTCCTTCTCCTCTTCTGTCCCCTGACAACACGTCTCTCTCTCTCTGCCTCCTTCTCCTCTTCTGTCCCCTGACAACATCAACACGTCTCTCTCTCTGCCTCCCTCTCCTCTTCTGTCCACTGACAACACGTCTCTCTCTCTCTGCCTCCTTCTCCTCTTCTGTCCCCTGACAACATCAACACGTCTCTCTCTCTGCCTCCCTCTCCTCTTCTGTCCACTGACTGACAACATCAACATGTCTCTCTCTCTGACTCCTTCTCCTCTTCTGTCCCCTGACAACATCAACATGTCTCTCTCTCTCTGCCTCCCTCTCCTCTTCTGTCCACTGACTGACAACATGTCTCTCTCTCTCTGCCTCCCTCTCCTCTTCTGTCCACTGACAACACGTCTCTCTCTCTCTGCCTCCTTCTCCTCTTCTGTCCCCTGACAACATCAACACGTCTCTCTCTCTGCCTCCTTCTCCTCTTCTGTCCCCTGACAACATCAACATGTCTCTCTCTCTGACTCCCTCTCCTCTTCTGTCCCCTGACAACATCAACATGTCTCTCTCTCTGACTCCCTCTCCTCTTCTGTCCCCTGACAACACGTCTCTCTCTCTGCCTCCCTCCCTCTCCTCTTCTCTCCCATGAGAACATCAAACATATCAATTCCATTTCAATTTAAATATCAATTTAAGGGCTTTATCGGCATGGGAAACATATGTTAACATTGCCAAATCAAGTGAAGTAGATAATAAACAAAAGTGAAATAATTAAACAATAACAAATGTACAGTAAACATTACACTCACAGAAGTTCCAATAGAATAAAAACATTTCAAATGTCATATTATGTGCAAATAGTTAAAGTACAAAAGGGGAAATAAATAAACATAAATATTGGTTGTATTTACAATGGTGTTTGTTCTTCACTGGTTGCCCTTTTTTTGTGGCAACAGGTCACAAATCTTGTTGCTTTGACGGCACTCTCGTATTTCAACCAATAGATACGGATATTCATCAAAATTGGGTTTGTTTTTTAATTCTTTGTGGATCTGTTTAATCAAATGTGTCTCTAATATGTTCATACATTTGGCAGGAGGTTAGGAAGTACAGCTCAGTTTCCACCTCATGTTGTGGGCAGTGTGCGCATAGCCTGTCTTCTCTTGTGAGCCAGGTCTGCCTACAGAGACCTTTCTCAATAGCAAGGCTATGCTCACTGAGTCTGTACTCACTGAGTCATTACCAGTCAAAAGTTTGGACACACTTACTCATTCCAATATTTTTCTTATTTATACTATTTTCTACATTGTAGAATAATAGTGAAGACATCAAAACTATGAAATAACACATATGGAATAATTTAGTAACCCCCAAAAAGTGTTAAACAAATCAACATATATTTCTTAATTGAGATTCTTCAAAGTAGCCACCCTTTCCCTTGATGACAGTTTTACACACTCTTGGCATTAACAATAATTGAAGCTTTCTGCCCATGTCAGATATGTCTATGTCCTGGAAAGTTTGCTGTTACTACAACCTCATTCTAGTCACATTAGCGCACGTTAGCAACAACCGTTCAGGTTTAGGGACACCGATCCCGTAGAGGTTAATATTAGAAATCACACACCAGCTGCCGTTCTGTCCTGCCGATGCATAGAAAAATCCATCTACAATATTATCCATGTCCTTGCTTAGCCAAGTTTTCAAGAAACATAGGATCTTACAGTTCTTCAGTTCCCGTTGATTGGATAGTCATGAAACAGAGCTGGTCCAGTTTATTCTCCAGTGATTGTACATTTGCCAAAAGAACTGAGGGTAAAGGCGGATTATTTACTTATTTGCCATAGTTTCATCAGTGTACTCACATGTCTGTTTCTATATAGCCGTCTCTTTCTCTTCCAAGTGTCAGGGATTAGGGCGTGCTCCAGGGGGGTGAGAGGTATATGTCCAATATGACGCCGACTCATTGAAGTAGAAAATCTGAATTCAAATTGAGATCTGATGTTCTGAAGCTCTGCTCCAAAAGTGATGGTGGAAACATTATGAACGAAAAAAAAAAGAAGTTTATTAAGATCAGTTCAAAAAACCAAATCAAATAGGAGCCAATATAACGGCCTCTATACATTATAACCAAATAACTAGCCGGGCTATATGGGTTGATAGCCCCTTTGACTAACTATTTTGACTCTCCTCATACACTACTGCTACTGTCTATCCTGTTGCCTAGTCACTTTACCCCTACGTACATATCTACCTCAATTACCTCTGTCACGTTCGTCATGATAACTGGACCAAAGCTGCAGCGTGGTATGGTACCATGCTCTTTAGTTTGAAGTGAAACTCAAAAGAAAACAATAAATGCAAAACGAAATGTGTAGCTACTATAGTGCTCACAGGCGACTTATACACAGTCAAGATCCCACAAAGCACAAAAGGGGAAATGGCTGTCTAAATATCATCCCCAATCAGAGACAACGATAAACAGCTGCCTCTGATTGGGAACCATACCAGGCCAACTTAGAAATATAATTACCTAGTTGACCCACTCTAGTCACACCCCGACCTAAACCAACAGAGAGAATAAAAAGCTCTCTATGGTCAGGGCGTGACAACCTCGTACACCTGCACATCGACTCGGTACTGGTATCCTGTGTATATAGACAAGTTATCATTCACTCATTGTGTATTTAATTCCTTGTGTTATTATCTTTCTATACATGTTTTATGTTTCTAGCTGCATTGTCAGGAATGTCCCATCAGGAAGCATTTCATTAGTCTACACGTGTTGTTCACGAAGCATGTGACAAATACATTTACATGTTATCTAACACACAAACACACACACAAACACACACACACACACACAAACACACACCAGAATCTGTTCTGCCGAAGCCTCCCTACAGGTTACTAAGGCTCAGTGTGATTGATATGACGGAGACTCCCTGACATTTAGGCTGTGACACATTTAGAGCACAATACTGTAGATGGAGCAAACAGAAGCCCTGTTTATACATGGTGCTGACTGTGTGTGGCGTCCTGTGTGTGGATCATATCCACATTCTGATCTTACCCACATTTTCAGATGCATTGTTATTAACTGATTTTGATAAAATGTTTATAATATCAGGACAAGATCACGACAAAAGGACGCATGTTAGCGGCAGGTCTAAACGTGGCTAGAGAGAAGCCTTTGCATTTCAGTGGGTTGGCAGATAGATCATCACAGCAGAACACTGTTGATATTCAACCTTGAATACAGACAGCAGGACTTGCTATGAAGGGAGTGAAACAATGAGTGTATATGTCATGCTGGGTTTGGATAGAGACAGAGAGGGAGATAGAGAGAAATGAGAGACAGAGAGCGAGCGTAGAGAGAGAAAGTGAGAAATGAGAGCCAGAGAGAGAGAGTAGATAGATAGATAGAGAGAGAGAGAGAGTAGAGAGAGAGAGAGAGAGTAGATAGATAGAGAGAGAGAGAGAGAGAGAGAAATGAGAGCCAGAGAGAGAGAGTAGATAGATAGAGAGAGAGAGAGAGAGAGAGAGAGAGAGAAATGAGAGCCAGAGAGAGAGAGTAGATAGATAGAGAGAGAGAGGCGAGAGAGAGAGAGAGTAGAGAGAGAGAGAGAGAGTAGATAGAGAGAGAGAGAAATGAGAGACAGAGAGAGAAATGAGAGAGAGAGAGAGAGAGAGAGAGAGAGAGAAATGAGAGACAGAGAGAGAGGGAGAGAGAGATCATGTGAAAAGAGAGAGAAATGAGAGAGAGAGAGAAATGAGAGACAGAGAGAGAGGGAGAGAGAGATCATGTGAAAAGAGAGAGAGATGGTAGAAGAACAACAAAGAGAGTCTGATGCTTTGTCCTCATGCTTCGTTGTGAGGGTCTGCTATACAAATTGATGGGAAGTGGTGTTGGGGGAAAAACATACAACATTATAAAATATATGTACAAAAACAACAAGTGGGCAGTTAAAATGGGCAAAAAAACACACATTTCTTTCCACAGGGCCGTGGGGTGAGACAGAGATGCAGCTTAAGCCCCACCCTCTTCAGCATATATATAAACTAATTGGCGAGGGCATTAGAACAGTCTGCAGCACCCGGCCTCACCCCACTAGAATCTGCAGTCAAATGTCTACTCTTTGCAGACTACCTGCCCACTGAATTGAGCAGACACACATCATCCTTTCATCAGATCACAGTGAGAAAACTTTTTTGATTTTGTTTGTTTTCCTAGAGAACGGCCCAGTTATGTTCCATAGCCCCAGTGGTGTTCAGGGATAGACAGAGGTAAGAAGACAGGGATATCTTTTAAACTCTGTGAATAGGAAAGATGCAGAGCCCTGTCCCTCTAGTGAGCTGTACTTCTGTTTGATTTATCTTTGACAGTTGGATTTCACCTGGGATGAACATGCAGCGGTCCTCAGACACAGACCACCGCAAACCCATTGGTCCTCAGACACAGACCACCGCAAACCCATTGGTCCTCAGACACAGACCACCGCAAACCCATTGGTCCTCAGACACAGACCACCGCAAACCCATTGGTCCTCAGACACAGACCACCGCAAACCCATTGGTCCTCAGACACAGACCACCGCAAACCCATTGGTCCTCAGACACAGACCACCGCAAACCCATTGGTCCTCAGACACAGACCACCGCAAACCCATTGGTCCTCAGACACAGACCACCGCAAACCCATTGGTCCTCAGACACAGACCACCGCAAACCCATTGGTCCTCAGACACAGACCACCGCAAACCCATTGGTCCTCAGACACAGACCACCGCAAACCCATTGGTCCTCAGACACAGACCACCGCAAACCCATTGGTCCTCAGACACAGACCACCGCAAACCCATTGGTCCTCAGACACAGACCACCGCAAACCCATTGGTCCTCAGACACAGACCACCGCAAACCCATTGGTCCTCAGACACAGACCACCGCAAACCCATTGGTCCTCAGACACAGACCACCGCAAACCCATTGGTCCTCAGACACAGACCACCGCAAACCCATTGGTCCTCAGACACAGACCACCGCAAACCCATTGGTCCTCAGACACAGACCACCGCAAACCCATTGGTCCTCAGACACAGACCACCGCAAACCCATTGGTCCTCAGACACAGACCACCGCAAACCCATTGGTCCTCAGACACAGACCACCGCAAACCCATTGGTCCTCAGACACAGACCACCGCAAACCCATTGGTCCTCAGACACAGACCACCGCAAACCCATTGGTCCTCAGACACAGACCACCGCAAACCCATTGGTCCTCAGACACAGACCACCGCAAACCCATTGGTCCTCAGACACAGACCACCGCAAACCCATTGGTCCTCAGACACAGACCACCGCAAACCCATTGGTCCTCAGACACAGACCACCGCAAACCCATTGGTCCTCAGACACAGACCACCGCAAACCCATTGGTCCTCAGACACAGACCACCGCAAACCCATTGGTCCTCAGACACAGACCACCGCAAACCCATTGGTCCTCAGACACAGACCACCGCAAACCCATTGGTCCTCAGACACAGACCACCGCAAACCCATTGGTCCTCAGACACAGACCACCGCAAACCCATTGGTCCTCAGACACAGACCACCGCAAACCCATTGGTCCTCAGACACAGACCACCGCAAACCCATTGGTCCTCAGACACAGACCACCGCAAACCCATTGGTCCTCAGACACAGACCACCGCAAACCCATTGGTCCTCAGACACAGACCACCGCAAACCCATTGGTCCTCAGACACAGACCACCGCAAACCCATTGGTCCTCAGACACAGACCACCGCAAACCCATTGGTCCTCAGACACAGACCACCGCAAACCCATTGGTCCTCAGACACAGACCACCGCAAACCCATTGGTCCTCAGACACAGACCACCGCAAACCCATTGGAATAAAGCAGTGATCTGCGTCTTGTATGAGTGTGTGTGTGCGTGTGTGTGTGTGTGCGTGCGTGCGTGCGTGTGTGCGTGTGTGTGTGCGTGCGTGCGTGCGTGCATGACTGCCGTCTCTCCCCTGCTCTGAATAACAAACTGAGTGAGAGAAAACATCTGGTGACCGTCAGTCCTCTGACCTAAAGAGGACATCTGCTATGTGTCATCTCTCAATACCCTGACCGTCAGTCCTCTGACCTAAAGAAGACATCTGCTATGTGTCATCTCTCAATACCCTGACCGTCAGTCCTCTGACCTAAAGAAGACATCTGCTATGTGTCATCTCTCAATACCCTGTCCGTCAGTCCTCTGACCTAAAGAGGACATCTGCTATGTGTCATCTCTCAATACCCTGACCGTCAGTCCTCTGACCTAAAGAGGACATCTGCTATGTGTCATCTCTCAATACCCTGACCGTCAGTCCTCTGACCTAAAGAGGACATCTGCTATGTGTCATCTCTCAATACCCTGACCGTCAGTCCTCTGACCTAAAGAAGACATCTGCTATGTGTCATCTCTCAATACCCTGACCGTCAAATCTCTGCTATACAGAGGGTAGTTGACCATACAGGGCCCCTCAGGGCACCATGATTCTGTACAGAGGGAAGTTGACCATACAGGGCCCCTCAGGGCACCATGATTCTGTACAGAGGGAAGTTGACCATACAGGGCCCCTCAGGGCACCATGATTCTGTACAGAGGGAAGTTGACCATACAGGGCCCCTCAGGGCACCATGATGCTGTACAGAGGGAAGTTGACCATACAGGGCCCCTCAGGGCACCATGATGCTGTACAGAGGGAAGTTGACCATACAGGGCCCCTCAGGGCACCATGATTCTGCACAGAGGGTAGTTGACCCATAAGCTCCACCCCCTGCCCATCCTGGAAAACGGCGATGCTTCTAAGAGTGTAGTGTATCTATGGAAAAATGTTTTTTTTGGGGGGATGCGGCCTCTATTGTTGTACTGACGGGAGATTTTCCGGTATTCAGCAGGCAGTGGTTACCTCCTTTCAATGTTGCTGTGTATCTCCAAACATGATACTACTGATGATACTGACGCGCCTCTGTATTTCAAGCTCCAACTCAAAGTGTTATAATGTTCAGTTCGCCAAAAAGAGAGCAAGCTAGATATGGCAAAGGAGAAGCTTCTCTAACGATATGGTGAGTGTCACCCTGCTCTCTTCTCTCTTCTCTGTTGTACATGACCTGTCTGTTAGTGTCACGCCCTGGCCTTAGTATTTTTTGTTTTCTTTATTATTTTAGTTAGGTCAGGGTGTGACATGGGGAATGTTTCTGTTTTGTCATTTTGGGTGGTTATATGGTAAAGGGGGTGTTGGGTGTAGTGTATGAGTTTGTGTTGAGTGAATGTTTCTAGGTATGTCTATGGTTGAGTGAATGTGTCTAGGTATGTCTATGGTTGCCTGAGTGGTTCTCAATCAGAGACAGATGTCTTTCATTTGTCTCTGATTGGGAGCCATATTTAAGGCAGCCATGGGCATCATGCATTTGTGGGTAATTGTCTATGTGTAGTGTTTGTGTCAGCACTATTTATATGTATAGCTTCACGGTCTTCAGTTTGTTATTTTGTTAGTTTTTGTATAGTTGTTCGTTTCTTGTTTTTTCTCTCTTCTGAAATAAAAGAAGATGTATTTTGAACATGCTGCATTTTGGTCCTCACTCTCTTCGCAAGACGATCGTGACAGTTAGTCCTCACCTAAATCACACCAGGGGGTTCATTCTGAGGAAGGAGATATATGAAGAGGTCGGTTGATAAGGCGTACAATCCTTTTTGTAATATAACTCTTGTCAATCAACTCACTGACTGCGTCCTACACGGCATCTTATTACCTATTGGCCCAGGTCAAAAGTAGTGCCCTTTTAAATTGATCCATTTGGTATGCAGCCAGAGACTTAATTGGCAGTTATATTATAAACCCCCTCTCAGTACAGAATGAATCACGGACATGATGTACAAGCTGTCAGTTGAGCTGTATAGTGAACCAGGATGTACAAGCTGTCAGTTGAGCTGTATAGTGAACCAGGATGTACAAGCTGTCAGTTGAGCTGTATAGTGAACCCGGATGTACAAGCTGTCAGTTGGGCTGTATAGTGAAGCAGGATGTACAAGCTGTCAGTTGAGCTGTATAGCGAACCAGGATGTAGAAGCTGTCAGTTGAGCTGTATAGTGAACCAGGATGTACAAGCTGTCAGTTGAGCTGTATAGCGAACCAGGATGTAGAAGCTGTCAGTTGAGCTGTATAGCGAACCAGGATGTAGAAGCTGTCAGTTGAGCTGTATAGTGAACCAGGATGTACAAGCTGTCAGTTGAGCTGTATAGTGAACCAGGATGTACAAGCTGTCAGTTGAGCTGTATAGTGAAGCAGGATGTACAAGCTGTCAGTTGGGCTGTATAGTGAAGCAGGATGTACAAGCTGTCAGTTGACATTTGGGCTGTATTGTGCACTGACCCGATTTCCTCTGAAAGCGGTTCATGTTTTGGTTTCATTTCATTAAGTCTGCAGATTGAAAGCAAATGTGTCTCTTGAAAGGCAATTATTAGCAGATATAGACTGGGGTTGAATAGTGGGAACCGTGTTACCGAGATTTACCCGAGATTTATCGAACAAACCCACTCCCTTTCCGTCAGATAAATAACTGCGAGAAACAGGTACATTTATAATAAATTAATTTTCTGAACAGCATGACGTGAAATGAAAGTGTTTAATTATATACAATATCTAAATCTGACTTATCTATGGCCTTCTCTCATTCATTAACCCTCAGGGTTGAGGACAGACATTACACAATCAGTGTGCAGTTCAGTTCACAACTCATGTATCTTCTCATCACGGAAACTGTTTTTCTCGTCACAGTCAAGCCTACATTTGCTGCAGCATTGCTATGCTACGGTAATATAAAGGCTTGAATGATAATTTACACATCTCCGTCTGACTTTCAGGACTCCCCTTATGTTTATACTGTAAAGACAATCTTTTGGTTATTGCTGCTACAGAGTTTTAAAACAGCCTACCCTCGGATATCTTTGCTTTTGTGGAGCGACTGCCTTTAAACAAAAAAAAAAAAAATGGTTTTATTACTTGTTTCATACAGGACACACCTAAAGCTTCTATCTAGAATTATTTTGGGGGGGAGTTATTTGATCAGAACCCCAGAGGCTCTGCTTCACTGAACCAAAATTGGTTCCGTATTCTGTAGAACCCTTGGAACCCTCATGTCCAGCACCAGCATCACATGTTCTCTCCCAGCTTCATGGTTGGAACAAGGTCCATAATTCCAGTCCATATAACACAGTATAATACAATAGAGTACGCTAATACAGCCTACACTCAAAGATTAGCCTACTGCAGTTTGTTACATGTATTTACCCAAGAGAGAATAGTTACAGTACATCAATGGGCTTTTATGGTGTGTGTAATGTGCGGAAGCCTATATATTATAGGCTATGTATTGGCTAACGGCACAATCATATTTTTTGGGGGGGGGGCTCATAAAATGTCTTTAATGTAGGGCTCATTAAATGTCTTTAATGTGCAGCTCATTAAATGTATTTAATGTAGGGCTCATTAAATGTCTTTAATGTGCAGCTCATTAAATGTATTTAATGTAGGTCTCATTAAATATCTTTAATGTAGGGCTCATTAAATGTCTTTAATGTAGGGCTCATTAAATGTCTTTAATGTGCAGCTCATTAAATGTATTTAATGTAGGGCTCATTAAATGTCTTTAATGTGCAGCTCATTAAATGTATTTAATGTAGGTCTCATTAAATATCTTTAATGTAGGGCTCATTAAATGTCTTTAATGTAGGGCTCATTAAATGTCTTTAATGTAGGGCTCATTAAATGTCTTTAATGTGCAGCTCATTAAATGTATTTAATGTAGGGCTCATTAAATGTCTTTAATGTAGGGCTCATTAAATGTCTTTAATGTGCAGCTCATTAAATGTATTTAATGTAGGGCTCATTAAATGTCTTTAATGTAGGGCTCATTAAATGTCTTTAATGTGCAGCTCATTAAATGTATTTAATGTAGGGCTCATTAAATGTATTTAATGTAGGGCTCATTAAATGTATTTAATGTAGGGCTCATTAAATGTCTTTGATGTAGGGCTCATTAAATGTCTTTGATGTAGGGCTCATTAAATGTCTTTGATGTAGGGCTCATTACATGTCTTTCATGTAGGGCTCATTCAATGTATTTAATGTAGGGCTCATTGTATGTATTTAATGTAGGGTTCATTGTATGTCTTTAATGTAGGGCTCATTAAATGTCTTTAATGTAGGGCTCATTACATGTATTTAATGTGCAGCTCATTGTATGTCTTTAATGTAGGGCTCATTGTATGTCTTTAATGTAGGGCTCATTGTATGTCTTTAATGTAGGGCTTATCAGGTTCAGGAATCATCAGACTTGAATCTTCATGCCAATCAAAGCTCTAATCAAATCCAGACAGATTTACATTCCAAATGCTATATATGCTTTAGAATGACACAAATATTCAACCCTAATACAACACACACTAACAGACCCTGGGCTGCAGGACACAGCGACACACTAACAGACCCTGGGCTGCAGGACACAGAGACACACTAACAGACCCTGGGCTGCAGGACACAGCAACACACTAACAGACCCTGGGCTGCAGGACACAGCGACACACTAACAGACCCTGGGCTGCAGGACACAGCGACACACTAACAGACCCTGGGCTGCAGGACACAGCGACACACTAACAGACCCTGGGCTGCAGGACACAGCGACACACTAACAGACCCTGGGCTGCAGGACACAGCGACATACTAACAGACCCTGGGCTGCAGGACACAGCGACACACTAACAGACCCTGGGCTGCAGGACACAGCGACACACTAACAGACCCTGGGCTGCAGGACACAGCGACACACTAACAGACCCTGGGCTGCAGGACACAGCGACACACTAACAGACCCTGGGCTGCAGGACACAGCGACACACTAACAGACCCTGGGCTGCAGGACAAAGTGACACACTAACAGACCCTGGGCTGCAGGACACAGTGACACACTAACAGACCCTGGGCTGCAGGACACAGCGACACACTAACAGACCCTGGGCTGCAGGACACAGCGACACACTAACAGACCCTGGGCTGCAGGACACAGCGACACACTAACAGACCCTGGGCTGCAGGACACAGCGACACACTAACAGACCCTGGGCTCCAGGACACAGCGACACACCAACAGACCCTGGGCTGCAGGACACAGCGACACACTAACAGACCCTGGGCTGCAGGACACAGCGACACACTAACAGACCCTGGGCTGCAGGACACAGCGACACACTAACAGACCCTGGGCTGCAGGACACAGCGACACACTAACAGACCCTGGGCTGCAGGACACAGCGACTCACTAACAGACCCTGGGCTGCAGGACACAGCGACACACTAACAGACCCTGGGCTGCAGGACACAGCGACACACTAACAGACCCTGGGCTGCAGAACACAGCCACACACTAACAGACCCTGGGCTGCAGGACACAGCGACACACTAACAGACCCTGGGCTGCAGGACACAGCGACACACTAACAGACCCTGGGCTGCAGGACACAGCGACACACTAACAGACCCTGGGCTGCAGGACACAGCGACACACTAACAGACCCTGGGCTGCAGGACACAGCGACACACTAACAGACCCTGGGCTGCAGGACACAGCGACACACTAACAGACCCTGGGCTGCAGGACACAGCGACACACTAACAGACCCTGGGCTGCAGGACACAGCGACACACTAACAGACCCTGGGCTGCAGGACACAGCGACACACTAACAGACCCTGGGCTGCAGGACACAGCGACACACTAACAGACCCTGGGCTGCAGGACACAGCGACACACTAACAGACCCTGGGCTGCAGAACACAGCCACACACTAACAGACCCTGGGCTGCAGGACACAGCGACACACTAACAGACCCTGGGCTGCAGGACACAGCGACACACTAACAGACCCTGGGCTGCAGGACACAGCCACACACTAACAGACCCTGGGCTCCAGGACACAGCGACACACCAACAGACCCTGGGCTGCAGGACACAGCGACACACTAACAGACCCTGGGCTGCAGGACACAGCGACACACTAACAGACCCTGGGCTGCAGGACACAGCGACACACTAACAGACCCTGGGCTGCAGGACACAGCGACACACTAACAGACCCTGGGCTGCAGGACACAGCGACACACTAACAGACCCTGGGCTGCAGGACACAGCGACACACTAACAGACCCTGGGCTGCAGGACACAGCGACACACTAACAGACCCTGGGCTGCAGGACACAGCGACACACTAACAGACCCTGGGCTGCAGGACACAGCGACACACTAACAGACCCTGGGCTGCAGGACACAGCGACACACTAACAGACCCTGGGCTGCAGGACACAGCGACACACTAACAGACCCTGGGCTGCAGGACACAGCGACACACTAACAGACCCTGGGCTGCAGGACACAGCGACACACTAACAGACCCTGGGCTGCAGGACACAGCGACACACTAACAGACCCTGGGCTGCAGGACACAGCGACACACTAACAGACCCTGGGCTGCAGGACACAGCGACACACTAACAGACCCTGGGCTGCAGGACACAGCGACACACTAACAGACCCTGGGCTGCAGGACACAGCGACACACTAACAGACCCTGGGCTGCAGGACACAGCGACACACTAACAGACCCTAGGCTGCAGGACACAGCGACACACTAACAGACCCTGGGCTGCAGAACACAGCCACACACTAACAGACCCTGGGCTGCAGGACACAGCGACACACTAACAGACCCTGGGCTGCAGGACACAGCGACACACTAACAGACCCTGGGCTGCAGGACACAGCCACACACTAACAGACCCTGGGCTCCAGGACACAGCGACACACCAACAGACCCTGGGCTGCAGGACACAGCGACACACTAACAGACCCTGGGCTGCAGGACACAGCGACACACTAACAGACCCTGGGCTGCAGGACAAAGCGACACACTAACAGACCCTGGGCTGCAGGACACAGCGACACACTAACAGACCCTGGGCTGCAGGACACAGCGACACACTAACAGACCCTGGGCTGCAGGACACAGCGACACACTAACAGACCCTGGGCTGCAGGACACAGCGACACACTAACAGACCCTGGGCTGCAGGACAAAGCGACACACTAACAGACCCTGGGCTGCAGGACACAGCGACACACTAACAGACCCTGGGCTGCAGGACACAGCGACACACTAACAGACCCTGGGCTGCAGGACACAGCGACACACTAACAGACCCTGGGCTGCAGGACACAGCGACACACTAACAGACCCTGGGCTGCAGGACACAGCGACACACTAACAGACCCTGGGCTGCAGGACACAGCGACACACTAACAGACCCTGGGCTGCAGAAACAGCGACACACTAACAGACCCTGGGCTGCAGGACACAGCGACACACTAACAGACCCTGGGCTGCAGGACACAGCGGCACACTAACAGACCCTGGGCTGCAGGACACAGTGACACACTAACAGACCCTGGGCTCCAGGACACAGCGACACACTAACAGACCCTGGGCTGCAGGACACAGCGACACACTAACAGACCATGGGCTGCAGGACACAGCGACACACTAACAGACTCTGGGCTCCAGGACACAGCAACACACTTACAGACCCTGGGCTGCAGGACACAGCGACACACTAACAGACCCTGGGCTCCAGGACACAGCAACACACTTACAGACCCTGGGCTGCAGGACACAGCGACACACTAACAGACCCTGGGCTGCAGGACACAGTGTCACACTAACAGACCCTGGGCTGCAGGACACAGTGACACACCAACAGACCCTGGGCTGCAGGACACAGCGACACACTAACAGACCCTGGGCTGCAGGAAACAGCGACACACTAACAGACCCTGGGCTGCAGGACACAGCGACACACTAACAGACCCTGGGCTGCAGGACACAGCGACACACTAACAGACCCTGGGCTGCAGGACACAGCGACACACTAACAGACCCTGGGCTGCAGGACACAGCGACACACTAACAGACCCTGGGCTGCAGGACACAGCGACACACTAACAGACCCTGGGCTGCAGGACACAGCGACACACTAACAGACCCTGGGCTGCAGGACACAGCGACACACTAACAGACCCTGGGCTGCAGGACACAGCGACACACTAACAGACCCTGGGCTGCAGGACACAGCGACACACTAACAGACCCTGGGCTGCAGGACACAGCGACACACTAACAGACCCTGGGCTGCAGGACACAGTGAATTCTACCCCACCTTACGGTTCCAGATAGCGAAGGTATGACTGCAGGGTCGTTAGATTCAAACACCCCATTAGGATTCAATAGATGGGCACCATAGTGATGAGTGTCTAGAGGAGAGGGCCTGATGGTGAATACTAAACACAGTTAAACATATGCATTTACATTTTACATTTAAGTCATTTAGCAGACGCTCTTATCCAGAGCGACTTACAAATTGGTGCATTCACCTAATGACATCCAGTGGAACAGCCACTTTACAATAGTGCATCTACATCTTTTAAGGGGGGGGGGGGGGGCAGAAGGATTGCTTTATCCTATCCTAGGTATTCCTTGAAGAGGTGGGGTTTCAGGTGTCTCCGGAAGGTGGTGATTGACTCCGCTGTCCTGGCGTCGTGAGGGAGTTTGTTCCACCATTGGGGTGCCAGAGCAGCGAACAGTTTTGATTGGGCTGAGCGGGAACTGTACTTCCTCAGTGGTAGGGAGGCGAGCAGGCCAGAGGTGGATGAACGCAGTGCCCTTGTTTGGGTGTAGGGCCTGATCAGAGCCTGAAGGTACTGAGGTGCCGTTCCCCTCACAGCTCCGTAGGCAAGCACCATGGTCTTGTAGCGGATGCGAGCTTCAACTGGAAGCCAGTGGAGAGAGCGGAGGAGCGGGGTGACGTGAGAGAACTTGGGAAGGTTGAACACCAGACGGGCTGCGGCGTTCTGGATGAGTTGTAGGGGTTTGATGGCACAGGCAGGGAGCCCAGCCAACAGCGAGTTGCAGTAATCCAGACGGGAGATGACAAGTGCCTGGATTAGGACCTGCGCCGCTTCCTGTGTGAGGCAGGGTCGTACTCTGCGGATGTTGTAGAGCATGAACCTACAGGAACGGGCCACCGCCTTGATGTTAGTTGAGAACGACAGGGTGTTGTCCAGGATCACGCCAAGGTTCTTAGCGCTCTGGGAGGAGGACACAATGGAGTTGTCAACCGTGATGGCGAGATCATGGAACGGGCAGTCCTTCCCCGGGAGGAAGAGCAGCTCCGTCTTGCCGAGGTTCAGCTTGAGGTGGTGATCCGTCATCCACACTGATATGTCTGCCAGACATGCAGAGATGCGATTCGCCACCTGGTCATCAGAAGGGGGAAAGGAGAAGATTAGTTGTGTGTCGTCTGCATAGCAATGATAGGAGAGACCATGTGAGGTTATGACAGAGCCAAGTGACTTGGTGTATAGCGAGAATATGCAGGGGAAACGAACTACCACCTCTATACATACAATACAAAGGCTTGGATGGATCTATCTGTCTGTCTGTTGTCCGTCCAATCTCTGAGTATCCCCTCTCTCCCCCCACACCCCTACCCCCACTCTCTCTACCCCCCCTCTCAATTCAATTTCAATTAAAGGCTTTATTGGCATGTGAAACATACAGTTGAAGTCGGAAGTTTACATACACCTTAGCCAAATACATTTAAACTCAGTTTTCACAATTCCCTACATTTAATCCTAGTAAAAATTCCCTGTCTTAGGTCAGTTAGGATCACCACTTTATTTTAATAATGTGAAATCTCAGAATAAGAGTAGAGATAATTATTTATTTCAGCTTTTATTTCTTTCATCACATTCCCAGTGGGTCAGAAGTTTACATACACTCAATTCGTATTTGGTAGCATTGCCTTTAAATTGTTTAACTTGGGTCAAACGTTTCAGGTAGCCTTCCACAAGCTTCCCAATAAGTTGAGTGAATTTTGGCCCATTCCTCCTGACAGAGCTGGTGTAACTGAGTCAGGTTTGTATGCTTTTTCAGTTCTGCCCACACATTTCCTATATGATTGTTGTCAGGGCTTTTTGATGGCCACTCCAATACCTTGACTTTGTTGTCCTTAAGCCATTTTGCCACAACTTTGGAAGTATCCTTGGGGTCATTGTCCATTTGGAAGACCCATTTGCGATCAAGATTTAACTTCCTGACTGATGTCTTGAGATGTTGCTTCAATATATCCACATAATTTTCCGTCCTCATGATGCCATCTATTATGTCAAGTGTACCAGTCCCTCCTGCAGCAAAGCACCCCACAACATGATGCTGCCACCCCCATGCTTTACGGTTGGGATGGTGTTCTTCGGCTTGCAAGCATACCCCTTTTTCCTCCAAACATAACGATGATCATGATGGCCAAACAGTTCTATTTTTGTTTCATCAGACCAGAGGACATTTCTCCAAAAAGTACGATCTTTGTCCCCTATATGCAGTTGCAAACCGTAGTCTGGCTTTTTCAATGGCAGTTTTGGAGCAGTAGCTTCTTCCTTGCTGAGCGGCCTTTCAGGTTATGTCGATATAGGACTCGTTTTACTGTGGATAACGACACTTTTGTACCCGTTTCCTCCAGCATCTTCACAAGGTCCTTTGCTGTTGTTCTGGGATTGATTTGCACTTTTCGTACCAAAGTACATTCATCTTTAGGAGACAGAACGTGTCTCCCTCCTGAGCGGTATGACGGCTGCGTGGTCCCATGGGTTTATACTTGCGTACTATTATTTGTACAGATGAACGTGGTACCTTCAGGCATTTAGAAATTGCTCCCAAGGATGAACCTGACTTGTGGAGGTCTACAATTTTCTTTCTGAGGTTTTGGCTGATTTCTTTTGATTTTCCCATGATGTCAAGCAAAGAGGTACTGGGTTTGAAGGTAGGCCTTGAAATACATCCACAGGTACACCTCCAATTGACTCAAATGATGTCAATTAGCCTATCAGAAGCTTCTAAAGCCATGACATCATTTTATGACATTTTCCAAGCTGTTTAAAGGCACAGTCAACTTAGTGTCTGTAAACTTCTGACTTACTGGAATTGTGATACAGTGAACTATAAGTGAATTAATCTGTCTGTAAACAATTGGTGGAAAAATTACTTGATTCATTCACAAAGTAGATGTCCTAACCGACTTGTCAAAACTATTGTTTGTTAACAAGAAATGTGTGGAGGTGTTGAAAAACAAGTTTTAATGACTCCAACCTAAGTGTATGTAATCTTCCAATTTCAACTGTATGTTAACATTGCGGAAGCAAGTGTAGTAGATAATAAACAAAAGTGAAATAAACAATAAAAATTAACAGTAAACATTTCACTCACAACTCTCTCTCTCTCTCTCTCTCCCCCTCTCTCTCTCTCTCTCTCTCTCCCCCTCTCTCTCTTGTTCTCTCTCTCCCCCTCTCTCTCTTTCTCTCTCTCTCCCTCCTCGTCGCTCTCTCTCTCCTCGTCCCCACTCGCCTCTCCGCTCTCTCTCGTCTCGCGCTCGTCTCCTCTCTCCTCCTCTCTCTCTCTCTCGTCGCTCCCTCCCTCACTCTCCTCCTCTCGCTCTCTCCTCTCGTCTCCCTACTCATCCCTCTATCACTCTACTCGCGACCGCGACGTCCTCTCGCGTCACGATCGGGTCTCTCGTCTCTCGCCCGCTCTCTCTCCTCTGTCTCTCTCTCCTCCTTCTCGTCTCTCTCTCTCTCCTCTCGGGCTTTCTCCCCCCCTCTCTCTCTCGTTCTGTCTCCCTCTCCTCTTCTCTCTCTCTCTCCTCCCCCACTCGCTCTCTCTCTCCCCTCTCTCTCTCCCTCTCTCTCTCTCCCCCTCTCTCTCTCTCTCGTTCGTCTCCCTCTCTCTCTCTCTCTCTCTCTCTCTCTCTCTCTCTCTCTCTCTCCCCCTCTCTCTCTCTCTCTCCCCTCTCTCTTTCTCAAATTCAAATTCAAATTCAAGCTGCTTTATTGGCATGAAAAACATTGTGTCAATATTGCCAAAGCAACAATGTATACAATATACATTGTAATACAATTAAAACAATGACAAATAATAATAATATAGAATGGCAGTAAATAATAATACAAAATTAAATATAAAAATAGTAACAATAAAATGGTAACAGTCAATAGTCGAATGTAATGTATGGTGTAATGCACCACTACCACCACCACCATCATTAAACTGCTATCATTACCAATACCACCCATACCATTACTATTTGGAATGATAAACAATAATAATAATACTAATAACAATAACAGTAATAACAATAACAGTCATAATAAGTAAGTTACTGCTACTATGCAGATGTTATTATTCAGTGTCCCTTAGGCTATGGCAGGCAAATACATATTTGGCTGCAAGAGAAGCCATTGCTCCTTCGCCCATGAGTATTTTAGTTTTTCCTCTGGGTTTAACAAGTAAAAATTTGGAATAAATGTAGTCATTTCTGTGAATAATGAATCTCT